>NW_027784431.1:0-289 GCF_054177405.1 Leptonychotes weddellii | reverse complement strand
CCTAGGCTCCTCCTATTCCTTTACTGAAGAATTTTCGATAGGATCTCCGTGGACTATGAAAAAGAAATTAATCTGCTTTGCTGAGAGTCGAGCCACCTTCTAGGATTTGAATCAACCTTCTCAAGTCCAGGCTTGAACCATGCATTCCAAATAAATTGGTCAATATTCTGTTCCATACATACCCTTTGTACCTTCCCATTTCTGAGCTTTCTCACCATGTGGTTGCCTCTCCCTAGAATAACATTCTTGGTTCTCCCTACATCTACCTGTCAGTGTCCTCCTTCCCTAA
>NW_027784430.1:0-3444 GCF_054177405.1 Leptonychotes weddellii | reverse complement strand
GGGGGATTGGTTAGCCCGGTGATGGGTATTAAGGAGGGCACATACTGCATGGAGCACTGGGTGTTATACGATCATATGGATCGTGGATCCATACGTGGATAACACCAATGGATCATGGATCACCACATCAAAAACCAATGATGTACTGTATGGTGACTAACATAACATATTAAAATTAAAAAAAAAGAGATAAGAATCCATTGAAATTGTGCACATTTTTCATTATCTTAAAATCACCAATAAAACTAGTCTTTTTTAAAACTATATAGCATCATGACACCAAGGATATTTTAAAAATCATGTTCAGATAAAGTTTGTGGTGATGCTTTGGAGATCTTAATTCAGGAAGATTTATATAAATAAAAATTATCTATGCCTATAAAGGGCAATTTTTTTGAAATATTTTATTCATTTATTTGTCAGAGAGAGAGAGAGAGAGCGCACAAGCATGGGGAGTGGCAGGAGAGGGAGAAGTAGGCTCCCTGCTGAACAAGGAACAGAAGCAGGACTCGTTCCCAGGACCTTGGGATCATGACCTGAGCCAAACGCAGATGCTTAACTGACTGAGCCATCCAGGCATCCCTAAGGGGCAAAATTTAATTAAAAGATATAAAAATGTAATTAAAATACATGTTTTTAATGAGATTTTTTTTATTTAAGGGCCATTTAAAAGGTGTAAAACCCCTTATGTTTCCCTATATTGATGAACTTTGATCGTTTTAAAACGTAGCTGCATCAAGAAGTTTTGGAAAAAACTTACGCTAGAATTATAGCACCTCAACTTGTAGTAATGGACAAGACACAGCTAAAGAAGTATAGAATGTGTGAGATTTTTAAAATACTGCTGATTTTCTAAATTATTCAACTGGCATTCAGTTAGACTTGTTGAATTTGAAACTGTCAAAGGTCTAAGATAACAGCCTATATGACAGATAGATGTGTGTGTGTGTGTGTGTGTGCATGTGCATGTGTCTGGGTGTCTCTCTGTGACATATAATTAAAGAATCATACATCATGTAAGTGGGATTTTTCCAGAGTTACAAGGGTGGCTAAATATTCACAAATCAATCAATGTGATACATCACATTAACAAGAGGAAGGATAAACACCATATGATCATCTTATTAGTTGCAGAAAAAAGCGTTTGACAAAATACAGTATCCATTCATGATAAAAACTCTCCACAAAGTGGGTTTAGAGGAAACATACTTCAACATAATAAAGGCCATATATGAAAAAAACACAGCGAACATCATACTCAATGGTGAAAAACTAAAAACTTTTCCTCTAAGACCAGGAACGAGACAAGGATTTCCACTGTCACCACTTTTATTCAACATAGTAGTGGAAGTCTTAGCTACAACAATCAAACAAGAGAAAAAAACATCCAAATTGGTAGACAAAGTAAAACTATCACTATTTGCAGATTGATATGGAAAACCCTAAAGACTCCACCAAAAAACTATTAGAACGAATAAGTGAATTCAGTAAAGTTTCAAAATACAAAATTAATATATAGAAATCTATTGCAATTCTATACACTAATAACAAAGTGGCAGAAAGAGAAATTAAGAAAACAAACTCATTTGCAATTGCTTCCAAAATAATCAAATACATAGGAATTTATTTAACCAAGGAGATGAAAGACAAGTACTCTGAAAACTACAAGATATTGATTAAAGAAATCAAAGTCAACACAAACAAATGGAAATTTAAATCATTCCCATGGACTGGAAGAATTAATATTGTTAAAATGTCCACACTACCCAAAGCAATCTACATATTCAATGTAACCCCTATTAAAATACCAATAGTATTTTTCACAGAGCTAGAACAAATAATCCTAAAATGTGTATGAAACCACAAAAGACCCCAAGTAGTCAAAATAATCTAGAGAAAGAACAAATCTGGAGGTCATTGTGCCAGATTTCAAGATACACTGCAAGGCTATAATTAAAACAGTATGGTACTGCCACAAAAATGAACACATAGATCAATAGAACAGAATAGACAATCCAGTGGGGCACCTGGCTGGCTTACTCAGTTAAGTGTCTGACTCTTGATTTCAGCTCAGGTCATGATCTCAGGGTTGTGAGATCGAGCCCCATATCCAGCTCCATGCTGGGCGTGAAGCCTGCTTAAGATTCTCTCTCCCTCTGCCCCTCCCCCTTCCCCCTCTTTAAAAAAAAAAAAAAAAGATAGAAAAACCAGACATAAACCCACCATTATATGGTCAATTAATATACAACAAAGGAGGCAAGAATAAACAATGGAGAAAAGACAATCCCTTCAATAAATGGTGCTGGGAAAACTGGATGGCTACATGCAAAAGGATGAAATTGGACCACTTTCTCACACCATACACAGAAATAAACTCAAAAAATGGATTAAAGACTAGGGTGTCTGGCTGGCTTAGTCAGTGGGTCATGAGACTCTTGATCTTAAGGTTGTAGGTTCAAGCCCCATGTTGGGTGTAGAGATTACTTAAAAATAAAATCTAAAAAAAAATAAAGGATTAAAGACCTAAATGTGAGACCTGAAACCATAAAAATCCTAAGTGAAAACATAGGCATTTATCTCTTGGACATTAGCTTTAGCAACATATTTATGGGTATGTCTCCTCAGGCAAGGGAAAGAAAAAGAAAAAGAAACTATTGGGACTACCACCAAAATTAAAAGCTTCTGCATGGCAAAGGAAAACATCAACAAAACAAAAAGGCAAATGGGAGAAGATATTTGCAAATGATATATCTGATAAGGGATTAATATCCAAAGTACATAAAGAACTTACACAACTCAACACACACATACAATCCAATTTAAAAAATGGGCAGCCAACCTGAATAGACATTTTTCCAAACAAGACATCCGGATAGCCAACAGACACATGAAAAGATGCTCAACATCACTCATCATCAAGGAAGTGCAAGTTAAAACCATAATCATCTTATGACAGTCAGAATGGCCAGTATCAAAAAGACAAGAAATAACAAATGTTGGAAAGAATGTGGAGGAAAGAGAACATTCGTATACTGTTGGTGGAAATGTAAACTGGTGCAGCCACTGTGGAAAACAGTATGGAGTTTCCTCAAAAATTTAAAAATATAAATACCATATTATCCAGTAATTCTACCCTGGGTATTTACCCCCCAAAAATAAAAATGTTAATTCAAAGAGACATATGCACCCTGTGTTTATTGCAGCACTATTTAAAATAGCCAAAATATGGAAGCAACCTAACTGTCCATTGATAGATCAGTGGATAAAGAAAACGTGATATATATATATATATGTGTATGATGGAATATTACTCAGCCATAAAAAAAAAAATGAGATCTTACCATTTGCAACAACATGGATGGACCTGGAGGGTATTATGCTGAATGAAATAAGTCAAGTAGAGAAATACAAACACCATATGATTTCTCTTATACATAGAACTTT
>NW_027784429.1:0-289 GCF_054177405.1 Leptonychotes weddellii | reverse complement strand
TAAGCTCATTAAGTTCATCACACATTTCTTTTATCCTAAAAGCTGTGATGTTACCTCCAGGTATTAGTCTGATGTTTTAAATTTGTCAGACCTTTTACGTCCTTCATTTCCCTTTATCCGCACGGCTCCACGGTCACATCAGCAGGCGTGGACTGTTATTCCCATTTACAGTTTCGGAAGCCGAGGCCCAGAGAAGTTATGAGACAGCCAAGACCGTAAGGCGAGGCGGGGGAGCCCGGGAAGAGCCGGGCCGGCCATTCTCCGCGCACCTGCTGCCCCGTGTGGCCCC
>NW_027784428.1:0-289 GCF_054177405.1 Leptonychotes weddellii | reverse complement strand
TTGCTTGTTGAGTTGATGAACTCTACTAAAATTGCTTTAGTAATAGTTGCTGAACTCCAGAAAAATACTAAAATCCATTATTTTATTTTATTTTATTTTTATTTTTTTTTAAAGATTTTATTTATTTATTTGAGACAGAGAGAATGAGAGAGAGAGAGCACATGAGAGGGGGGAGGGTCAGAGGGAGAAGCAGGCTCCCTGCCGAGCAGGGAGCCCGATGCGGGACTCGATCCAGGGACTCCAGGATCATGACCTGAGCCGAAGGCAGTCGCTTAACCAACTGAGCCAC
>NW_027784427.1:0-289 GCF_054177405.1 Leptonychotes weddellii | reverse complement strand
GACTCTGGAAACACATGTGTATTATATCCCTGAACTCTAATTTCATTTGTCTTGGTACACTGTAGACTTCCATGTATTTACATTTGGTAGAATTGTTAAGGGATTTAAAAAATTTCTCACAATACTTCCAGTAAAATTTTACTTTGTAATCAAATGTGCCTTTAAAAAGTATATAAAATTAGGGGGCGGAGCAAGATGGAGGAGGAGTAGGAGACCTGGATTTCGTCTCCTCTCAGGAATTCAGCTGGATAGGGATCAAACCATTCTGAACACCTACAAACTCAACAGG
>NW_027784426.1:0-289 GCF_054177405.1 Leptonychotes weddellii | reverse complement strand
GGGGGGGATGTCTTCTCACCACCCCACTGCCACCCCCAAATCCAAACCCCCCAGATCCTCAGAGGCCTTGTGCAAACACCAGACACATCCTGAGGCTGCGAACAACACAGAAAGAAAGTTCCCTGGGGGAGGGGAGGGGTCGCTGGCTGACCCACGCCAGCACCGTGGAAACTGAGGCACAGACCAAGGAGGTGAGCACCCAGATCTCTCACACCAGAGAACAGGGCAGTGGACAAACACAGCAGAGCCGCTGGGTGGCTTTCTCAGGATCCTTGGTTCAGAAGGTCCC
>NW_027784425.1:0-289 GCF_054177405.1 Leptonychotes weddellii | reverse complement strand
CAGGTGTTCAATAGATTACTATTTTTTACTTTTACTATGGAAATTTTCAAATAATCACAAAAACAGAAGAGTCTTAGGTCCTTTTGTTTACCCTGCTTAAACAGTCAGCATTCTGCCATTCTAGGTTCAGTCAGTCCATGTGTTTGTGTTGCTGGAATACTTCAAAAGAAAATCTCATACATCTTTTTTTTTTTTTTTTTTTAAAGATTTTATTTATTTATTTGAGACAGAGAGAATGAGAGACAGAGAGCATGAGAGGGAGGAGGGTCAGAGGGAGAAGCAGACTCCC
>NW_027784424.1:0-289 GCF_054177405.1 Leptonychotes weddellii | reverse complement strand
TTGTTCCGTTTTCAAATAGGTGTTTGTTTTCGCTTTTCTAAATTGTCGGGTGATTAGAGTTGTTTCTCACATTTTTGAATGGAGAATCAAGTGGGGTCAAGCAGAAATACTTATGTATTTTCCTCACAAGTATATAGGCCTGTATTCCCAATTGTTCCCTCCTTTAAATGAGCATTAACCATACATTCTATTAAAGTAGTTTTTAAGTTTGAAGTATGGGGCAAATAACAGATTTTTCTTTACTATTTTATGAGGCAGACAAAGTAGGCACCCACTAATTTCCAAAATA
>NW_027784423.1:0-289 GCF_054177405.1 Leptonychotes weddellii | reverse complement strand
GCTCTGAAGAAAATCCTCTGGGACAAGTGGCGGCCCAGCCCCCTCCTTAGCCACTGTGGCGCGCACAGCGGAGTGTTCTCCTCACACTGATGCCACCCCACGCAGTCCTGAAGCCATGGAGGAGCCTCCTGGGTAGTTCCTGAAGAAATTACCTCACTGAGGATGAGCTGAACGCCCTCTGAAGGAACACTCACGTGGGCCATCCTACTCTTAAAGGGTGGAGTCCGTCGCCCCCTGCTGGCTGTCGGGTGTAGCGCAGGATGCTGAGAACTCACTGTTTGGGGTGGCC
>NW_027784422.1:0-289 GCF_054177405.1 Leptonychotes weddellii | reverse complement strand
AAAAGAGCTCCAAAGGTGTCTATAAGTACATTGAAAAGGAAAGACATCCCAGCTAGGATAGCAGTAAAATTGGTCAGGGGCCCTGTAGGGACAGGGAGAGGGTCAGGTGGGAGGCAGGTGACACTTGTGCTTGTGATAAGGGGATGGAAGGAACAACACTCATAGTGCAAGACTGGTGCCCCAGGCCCTTTGCAAGGCCGGGAGCCCAGACACAGGCTCCCACTGACCTGCGTGTTCTTTCCTGGTGGGACTGCCTTGTGTTTGCCCCATGTAACCTCTCCTACTTCTT
>NW_027784421.1:0-289 GCF_054177405.1 Leptonychotes weddellii | reverse complement strand
TGACGCTCTTGTCCACTGAGAGTGATGTCTCCTTGTTGCTTATTTGTAAGCTTTCATTTACTCAGTTGCTAGTGAGAGGTAAAATAGTTTCATGTTTATTGGCAATTTGTAGGTTTCCTGCCTTGCTTCTTGGAGGTATCTGTGTATTTGTTTATTGGTAGAGTCATTTTTTATTAGTGATTGAGAGCACTTTGTGCAGTAGGGACAGAAATATCTATTTAGATGTGTTGCGGCTGTTTTTGGCTATTTCTGTTACTTGTGTTCTAGCCTTTCTGAGCAAGGCTTTCCT
>NW_027784420.1:0-289 GCF_054177405.1 Leptonychotes weddellii | reverse complement strand
TCAGGAAGTTTCTATGTATTCCTAGTTTGCTGAGTCAAGTGCTTTCTCATTATATTTTGACATAATTATATGTTTTTTTCTCCTTACTCTGTTAATATGGTGACGTATATTGCTTGAATTTAGAATGTGGAATCAACCTTGCATTCCCAGGATAAGCCTGGTACACCTGTTTGTGATGTATTATTCTTTTTTTTTTTTTATTCTTATGTTAATCCCCATACATTACATCATTAGTTCTAGATGAAGTGTTCCATGATTCATTGTTTGTGCATAACACCCAGTGCTCCAT
>NW_027784419.1:0-3444 GCF_054177405.1 Leptonychotes weddellii | reverse complement strand
GGTGTGCACAGTTTCACAGGGACCCTAAAATACAGGAGGGGTGGGAGAGAGAATATTCCGGCAGATGAAACGTCCTTAGCTGTTAGAATCGTAGAGGGCTGGCCATGGAAGGTATCCCAGAGATTCCCGGGGCTGAAAGTCTCATCTCACAAACCAGGAGACCGGATGGAGAGAGAGGCCGAGAAGCTTCTAAAAGACAAAATGACCTCAAAAAACAGTTCTGGAAGGATCCTTGCATGTAGCATGCAAATACAAATCTTTCGTAAAAACTTTGGTCATCTGACCATGTAACCTTAACTTAGTGCATGTGCCAGAAACACAGTTTGGATCTAGTTTTTTTGAGTTTTGTATCCGAGACACGGCTAAACTTTTTAAAACACAAGCTGGAAGAGCTCTGCGTGTCAGGTTATCTGTGTGTCTGTGTATGTACATTATAGACGTGTGATATTTTTCTACCTCTGGATGGTATTGCCAAAACTAATTTGTAAAGAACTCTATTTTAATTGGCTTAAAGAAATTTGTTTATATAAATCAAGTATACTCTCAGAAATGTAGAAAGTAACCCAAATATTTTTTCAAGTTCACACGATCTGCGATAATCTTTGATAAGTAAAAATTAATTCAAATTCGTTGGTTTAATAGAAGCAAGCACGTCTCCAAAATTTGTCAACAAAAAAATAACTAAGAAAACAGTTAACTATTTGATGTCTAATCCAAGCATCATTGTTAAAAAGAAGTAATTTAGGGGGGGCCTGGCTGGCTCAGGGGGTAGAGGGTGCAACTCTATCTCGGGGCTGTGAGTTTGAGCCCCATATCGGGTGTAGAGATCACTTAAAAATAAAATCTTGGGGCACCTGGGCGGCTCAGTTGGTTAAGCGTCTGTCTTTGGCTCAGGTCATGATCCCAGGGTCCTGGGATGGAGTCCTACATTGGGCTCCCTGCTCAGCAGGGAGTCTGCTTCTCCCTCTCCTTCAGCTCCTGCTCTCTGTCTCCATCTCTGTCTGTGTCTCTCTCAGATAAACAAATAAAATTAAAAAATAAATAAATAAAAATAAAATCTTAAAAAAAGAAACAATTTAAACAAGTGTAAATAAGGGCAAAGTTTATGCTACGTTAAATGAAATGATGGCTATTCAGTGAACATCTAACTCATTTCCAAATAAGATGAACAGTAAATGTGAAACATAAGTTTATCTACTTTTGGTTTTTTAATTTTTACAGAGAGAAACTAATATGTGGGTCTATTGATAACCATGTTTTATGCCACATGGAAAAAAATTATTGTAAGAAAGAATAGACTTCCAATAATTTTGAAATGTATTTATCAGTTTGCTAATCTACCACAGGATGCTGATATATGATAGACAGGTCACGGTGGCCTGCTTCCCAGTTTTCCCTGGAAAGCAAAAATTACCAATAGTTTAAAAAGTTGGGAGAAGGGCTGCCGCAGCAAAAATGAACCGAAAAGAGAGTAAGTCAGAGCACTTGGAACAAGAAGCGTAAGCTAACTGCGCACAAGCCTTGCTCGGTTCCGGGGAGCGGGGAGCGCAGGCGCCCCAGTGCAGGGTGAGATGCAACGGGGCTCCCAGGCGAGCTTCTTCCTGCTGTGGGAGGATTTACTGGAACTTCCTGTTTCTCAGACTGGGCTCCCAGACCCTTGGGGAGTGAGCATTAGCATTTATTTAAATCGAAAATACACGTATGATCTACATCTATCTAGATAAATGGATACTACGTCTCTTCAATTTTATCTATCATTTATAGATGGATTTATTATCTGCATATAGATAAAAGGATAATTTCATCAAGTGCAAAAGAGAGTGCCTGCATGGCATATACTCAGAATAGGAAATACGTGTCAGTTGATGCAACTTCTATTTCAGTTACTTACATGGTTTTATCGGTGTAAGTAGGTGCTGGGCCGTAATATACACTCTCTTTCTTGCTGTGGAATGATCCACCGTGTTTGAAAGCCACCGCTCTTCTACCGCAGGAAATAGAGCAATGGAAGGGCCTGTGTGGCCAGCTGAAAAGGCCAGCGCAAGAAACACCACCCTTGGGAAAAAAGGAAAAAAAGAAAAAGGAAAGGAGAAAAAGAACAAAAGGGGGGGAAAGAAGAAAAAAATTATTTAAAAGCACTTCCCCCATTTCCTGTAACTGCTTGCAAGGCTGTGAATTCTGATGGCGGCTTCCCAGCTATTTACAGCTGTGCCATCAGTTTGGACCTTGCTGTTCCATCTTTCGAATTTTTATTCTGTCTGCTCAGCTTGGAGCAAGCGCCTTCAGCAATAATGTGGGGATCCTGTTGCCCTGCCTGTCGTCTCATCGGCAGGCTCACAGAGCAATGTCAGCATGAGCCTGGAGACACGAGTGAATCTCATGCTGTAATTTACAAAAAGCAGACGGTTTATTTTAAGTGTATTACACAGGAGGGATGTATATTCACCGAACGTGGTGCAGAGGCGACTGTGCCGTCCTCCCTGAGTACATCTGTGATTATTCCTTAGCGCCAGCCTTGGGCCATTTCTTTCCTAGATAAGCTTTGTAAGTTTTTGAAATCGAGAAAATAACATTTGAACTAATAAAGTGGAAGTTGTCAGAAAAAAGAGGGTTTTGTTTGCTTGCTTTTAGTTTTTTTGTTTGTTTGTTTTGGTTTTGGTTTTACAAAACTACTAGAGATAATAAGGATGAAAGAAAGGGACTGCATATGAAAAGGAGGAGGCGTGTTTTGGGTAAAAGAAGGTATGAGGGGTGGAGATGCATTTTTGGTAAGGGGGGAAAAAAGAAAGTAATTTCATCCTAAAGGAAAATCATTGTTCCAGAATAAGAAAGAAAAAAGGACAAAACCCAAATGGATACAGAAAGTTGTAGAAGGCTTGCGGAAAAGGGATCTTGAGAAAGGAATGTTATGTGTGGCTAAGCAGACTGAGATTAAAATGGATTTATTTAAATTAAAAAGAAAAAAGGAAGAATTTTAATATCAAAAGCGCAGTGGTGCACAATTAGAATTTGGTTTTCTCTCTGTTAAAAGGAAAAAGTGTTCTTAAATTATTGGTCTGCTCTTAATAAGAAATTGCAAACAAAGGTTTTTCTTTACCTTTCATGTAATCTGCCTAGAAAACAAAGATTCTGTGTTTTGTCTTCATCAGGTTACTTAAGCAAATTGTCTTCCTTATGTAAAAAGCTAAGTTTTTTTTCCAACTAACTTTTTAATGGCATGTTAAATTTCATGGGAAGCATTTTCAAATAAGAAGCCATGCTAAACTTTCTTTAGGAAATATTTATACGGAAGTTATTAATATAAACATTCCAGAAAGTATATGAAGTTCATGGGGATCTGATGTACTGACACAGTGTTATCAGTCATAATTCCAGCTATTGTCTTAAAATATGGTATATCAGAGAAATAACCAAATTTTCTTGTCAATTGCATTATAATGACTT
>NW_027784418.1:0-289 GCF_054177405.1 Leptonychotes weddellii | reverse complement strand
TTAGGTATTTATTTCTACTTGTACCAGTTTTAGCAAATTATATTTTTCAAGAACTTTCTCCATTTGATTCGTCTCATTTATTGACATAAAGTTTTCCTTAATATTCCCTAATCATTTTATGTCTCTGGAATTTATACTAATGTCTTCTATTTCATCATTGATACTAGTAGTTTTTGCTTTCTTGCTTTTTTTTTTTTTTTACATCTTGCTAGAAGTTTCTGGGAGTAATTCACTTTATTTAAAGAATCAACTTTTGACAACAGAACTTATTCTTTTTTTTTTTTTTTTT
>NW_027784417.1:0-289 GCF_054177405.1 Leptonychotes weddellii | reverse complement strand
GGGTTTACGGCACAATACAGACATGATGGGAAAACAGTCAAGAACACGGCAGCACCCCCTTTTCAGAGCCCCGCCCCATTCCCACAGACATATTCCCCAAATAAGCGACTGCACGGGTAACGCATGTCACGGTTTATTCACTTTGGGCCACTCGAACAGACTTTGTCCATATTTCCTTAGTGCACCTTTTTTTTTTTTTTGATTTGAAACCATCAGTGCACTAAAATAAAAGAATTAGATCAAATACGCCATAGTTAAACAGATTTGAAATTTGTTTTAGATGTTAGAC
>NW_027784416.1:0-289 GCF_054177405.1 Leptonychotes weddellii | reverse complement strand
TATCAGCTGGTAACACAAAAGAGGGCAAATCACTGAAAAGTTGTTTAGAAGGTCGCTGTCCATTTTAGGACACACTTGAATTCGGGGAAACGGAAAGCCAGCCACACCAGCAGGGCGGTCGCGGCTCGCTGGGGTGAAGCTCTGGACGAGAGCCAGTATCCACAGGCCCCTGCTGCTCCCCGGCCTCCCGCGAGCGACGTGCCGGCCTCGCCCCCCGCGCTCCGCCCGGCTCCGCTCGCTCGCCACCTGCCCGGGGGCCGCCGCCCGCCCGCCGCCGCCGCTGCTGCCG
>NW_027784415.1:0-289 GCF_054177405.1 Leptonychotes weddellii | reverse complement strand
ATCATGGAACACTTCATCTAGAACTAATGATGTAATGTATGGGGATTAACATAAGAATAAAAAAATATATATATATATTTTTAAGACTATTTTTTTAAGAGCAGATTTAGGTTCACAGCAAAATTGAAAGGAAGGTACAGAGATTTCTCATATATCCCCTGCACTCAAGCACAGACAGCCTCCCCATTATCATCACTCACCAGAGGGTACACTTGTTACAACTGATGAACCTACACTGACACATCATTGTCACCCAAAAGTCCATAGTTTGCATTATGGCTCACTCCTG
>NW_027784414.1:0-289 GCF_054177405.1 Leptonychotes weddellii | reverse complement strand
CCATTATGTGATGGATTCTTTTGTTTTGACTTACTTTATCCAAATGGTAAGACACTGTACACTCTGATCTGCATTTTTTTTTTACTGAGCAATTGTGAAAGTGTTTTTTTTTTTTTTTTAAGTAGGCTCTACACCCAATATGGGGCTTGAACTCACAACCCCAAATTCAAGAGTAGTATGCTCTACCAATGGAGCCAGGGGCCCCTGTGAACGTGTTTTAATGTTTGCAATTATTCATTCTTCCCCTGTAGATGGAATGTATGAGAAATCCATGTTCATTGTTATAACC
>NW_027784413.1:0-289 GCF_054177405.1 Leptonychotes weddellii | reverse complement strand
ATCATGGAACACTTCATCTAGAACTAATGATGTAATGTATGGGGATTAACATAAGAATAAAAAAAAATAAAAAATAAAAAAAAAAAAAAGAAAGAAAAATATGAAAATGTTGAGGCCTCATCCTTCCCACTAAAGTAGAGATGCTAACTTGAATAAATCCGTTCTAGACAGTGTGGCAGAGTGGGAAGAAAATAATTGGGCCCTAAGCTCCCAGTGAGCGTTAGGCTTAGGAATGGTACCGTACCCTCTGAGTGTAATCCTGTCAAGTCCTAGCTCGTGGCGTTCTCCC
>NW_027784412.1:0-289 GCF_054177405.1 Leptonychotes weddellii | reverse complement strand
TCCATCCAAGTTCTTAGGTGATACTGTCGATGAGTAGTAATATTTTGAAAGGAACATTTTCCTGATTAGTAGGTCTTAACAGTGGGCTTAATATAGTCTGTAAACCATGTTGTAAACATATGACTGTCATCCAGGTGGTGTTGTTGCGTTTATAGAGCAGAGGTAGAGTAGACTTAACATAATTCTTTTTTTTTTTTTTATTGTTCATCCTGTGTGTTTCTTTCTTTTTTTTTATTTATTTTTATTCTTATGTTAATCCCCATACATTATATCATTAGTTTTAGATGAA
>NW_027784411.1:0-289 GCF_054177405.1 Leptonychotes weddellii | reverse complement strand
GTTTGCTTCTCCCTCTGACCCTCCCCCCTCTCATGCTCTCTCTCTCTCTCAAATAAAATCTTAAAAAAAAATTACAATTTTAAATCCCTCTTCATTTTCTATACGGTTAAATTTCAATTCCAAGGCCTTATGAGGACAATATAATTTTTTTATAATACAGAAGTACTTTAGAATGATTTAAACATAACTACTGCTCAAATAGAGATCACATTATATTAACACATGCTTAATTTTAAAACACTGTATTTAGATTATAAACCAAAAAAAGGTACATCTAAAAAATATAAAA
>NW_027784410.1:0-289 GCF_054177405.1 Leptonychotes weddellii | reverse complement strand
CACTTCATCTAGAACTAATGATGTAATGTATGGGGATTAACATAAGAATAAAAACAAATAAATATATATAAAAAAAAAAGAAGACAGTGAGTCTAACGGTGACATTACAAATTGACTATAACATGAGAATTATGTGTTGAGAGGTTTCTGGGACAATTGGAGCTCTCCAGTCTTTGCAGATTCACCTTAAAGACTATGTGTAAAAAGAAAGAGCTGTAGAATAGGAGCCTTAATTGCCACTTTACCACTAACTAGTTGTATAAACCTGGGAAATGAAAGCTCTTAGCTT
>NW_027784409.1:0-289 GCF_054177405.1 Leptonychotes weddellii | reverse complement strand
CATATTTTATTTATCCTTTTAATTAATTAATGGCCATCTGAGTTGTTTCCACTTTTGGCTCTTGTGAATAATACTTCTATGAACATCGATGTACAAGATTTTGTGTGGCCCTATGTTTTCCTTTCTGTTGGAGTGGAATTGCTGGGTCCATCGTAATTTTATGTTTAATTTTAAGAAACCATCCAACTATTTCCCAAAGTAGCTGCACCATTTTACAGTCTCATCAGCAATGTATGAGAGTTACAATTTCTTCACATCTTCACCAACCTTGTTATACTCTGGTTTTTTT
>NW_027784408.1:0-3444 GCF_054177405.1 Leptonychotes weddellii | reverse complement strand
GTTGTTTTTCCCTGGCCTCCTCTTTTCCCTTTTTATCTATTATACTGTCTTCCAGATCGCTTATTCTCTCTTCTGTCTCAGTTACCCTAGCTGTTAGATTATCTAGATTGGATTGGATCTCATTGATAGCATCTTTAAATTCTGCCAAATCACCTTTTATTTCTGCCCTTAGAGACTCTATGTTGCCATTAATTGATTTCTCCATTCTAGCCATTGTCTTCACAATTGCTAGCCTGAATTCCATCTCCAACATCTTGGTTATATCTGCATCCATTTGTAAATCTGCAGGATAAGTCATAATCTCTGAGTCTTTTCTGTTTTGGGGGCTCCTCCTCCTAGTCATTCTGTTGATGGGTGTTTGAGGGAATGTATAGAGTCCAAATTATTGACCAGAACCCAAGCAAGATGCACCTGTTTCCTTGTGACCTTAGCGTTGCTGGTCTCCTGTTTTCCCAGCCTGTCTTCTGCGGGAGGGGCCTGCCACACTGTTACTCAGGCAACCCTGTTTGGGCGGAGTTGCCCTGCACCCTTGTGGTGGGGGATGGGCTCAGTGGGAATCAGTCTTTGGGCTTCTGTTCTCTGGCGCCTTTCCCTGGCGGCTTTCTGCATCTCTTCCACAAGTCAGAGCAGAAGAGACCATTTCCAACCCTCTGCCTCAGAGCAGAGAGACCGCAGTCTGTTCTTCAGTGAGCTCTCCAGGCCACACTATCTCCGTTTCTGTCCATGCTACTATAAATTGCAGCATCCTGGGTTGTGCGCCCCTCCACAGCGCTCCCAGTCCTGCCTCCAGGTCTCTGCCCTTTGTGCTTCTAAAACCACCAGCCGCTCCCAGTTCACGCACGCGCGACTCCGCTGGTCCAGGTTTCCACCCCAGGGGTTGCAGTTCACCGGTGTGACCTCGGCGCACCGGGTTTCCGTCTCGTAGGCTGCGGTTCCCGTGCACGCGACCGTCGCTCTGGTTTCTGTCCAGGGGGCTGCGGTTCGCGTGCACGTGACCCCGCCAGTCTGGTTTTCCACCCTGGGGCCTGCCCTAAATTCCTTTCCCAACGCTAGCGGTCTGCGAGTCTGTGCCCCGTCCGCAGCACGTGAGGCTGTCACTCACTGGCTGTGTAGGATCCCCATGGCCAAGCACCCTCCCGCTGCCATTTATCCTCCGATGTCTGCCCGCAGAATCAACGGCTCTCCGCTTCGTACCTCAAAACCAACTGCCTGCGATATTCTGTTTGTAGAGATCCAGATCTTCTTAAATCTCAGGCTGGTTTCATGGGTACTCAGAGTGGTCTGGTAGATATCCATCTCAATTTCGGGGACCAGTTGAAATAGGGTCCCCTATTCCTCCGCCATCTTTCCCCCCTCCTTTTACCCATTTTTTAATTAGATTTTTTGTTTTTCAGGTTTTGAGTTGTATAAGTTCTTTATATATTTTGGATACTAAACCTTTATTGGCAATGTCATTAGCAAATATCTTCTACCATTCAGTACGTTACCTTTTAGTTTCGTTGATTATTTCCTTCATTGTGCAGGACTTTTTATATTGATTTACTCCTGGTAGTTTATTATTGCTTTTCTTTCCCTTGCCTCAGGGGACCTTTGTAGGAAAGTGTTGCTACGGCTGATTTCTGAGACGTTATTGCCTGTGCTCTCTTCTAGGATTTTTAGGGGTTCAGGTCTCATATTTAGGTCTTTAATCCATTTTGACTTTAGTTTTGTGTATGGTGTAAGAAAGTGGTCCTAGTATCCACGTTTTGACATGTTACTTTCCAGTTTTCCTAACCCCATTTGTTGAAGAGACTGTTTCCCACTAGTTTTTCTTTCCGGCTTTGTCGAAGATTAATTGACCATATAGTTTTGGGTTCATTTCTGATTTTTCTATTATGTTCCATTGATCTGTATGTCTGTTTTTGTGCCACTACCATACTGTTTTGAATACTACAGCTCTGTAATACAATTTTTTTTAAAGATTTTATTTATTTATTTGACAGAGAGATAGCGAGAGCAGGAACACAAGCAGGGGGAGTGGGAGAGGGAGAAGCAGGCTCCCTGCCGAGCAGGGAGCCCGATGTGGGACTCGATCCCAGGACCCTGGGATCATGACCTGAGCCAAAGGCAGACGCTTAATGACTGAGCCACCCAGGCGCCCCAACAGTTCTGTAATACAATTTGAAGTCCGAATTATCATGCCTCCAGCTTTACTTTGCTTTTTCAAGATTGCTTTGGTGACTCAGGGTCTTTTGTGATTCTATACAAATTTTAGGATTGTTTGTTCTTGCTCTGTGAAAAATGCTGGTGGTATTTTGTTAGGGATTACATTAAATATGTAGATTGCTTTGGGTAGTGTAGTCATTTTAACAATATCTGTACTTCTTTCGATGAGCATGAAATGTCTTTTTATTTCTTTGTGTCTTCAATTTCTTTCATAAGTGTTCTATAGTTTTCAGAGTACACATCTTTCACCTCTTTGGTTAAGCTTATTCCTAGCTATCTTATTGTTTTTAGTGCATTCAAAAATGGGATTGATTCCTTAATTACTTCCTGCTCATTCACTATTGGTGTACCAGAAATTGCAACAGATATCTGTACTTCGATTTTGTATTCTGCGACTTTACTGAAATCTTTTATCAGTTCTAGCAGTTTTTTGGTGGGGTCTCTTGGGTTTTCTATATATAGTATCATGTCAGCTGCAAAGAGTGAAAGTTTTACTTCTTTACCAATTTGTTGTCATTTATTTCTTTTTGTTGTCTGATTGCTGTGGCTAGGACTTCCAGTGCTGTGTTCAATCAGTGTGATGAGAGTGGATATCCTTGTCTTGGTCCTGTCAGGGGAAAAGCTTTCAGTTTTTCCCCATGGATTATCATGTTAATGTGGGTTTTTTATATATTGCCTTTACTATGTTGATGTTTGTTCCCTCTAAATCTACTTTGTTGAGAGTTTTCATCATGAATGGATGTTGTACTTCGTCAAATGCTCTTTCTGCATCTATTCAGATGAACACATGTTTCTTATCCTTTCTCTCATTGATGTGATGTAATCTGTTAATTGACTTGTGAAAAATAAACCACCCTTGCAACCCAGGTATAAATCCCAATTGATTGTGATGAATGATTTTTATTTTTGGATTAGGTTTCTTAGCATTTTGTTGAGGAATTTTGCATCTTTGGTCATCAGAGATGTTTGAACTGTTGTTCTCCTTGTTAGGGGTGTCTGTATCTGGTTTTGGTATCAGGGTAATGCTGTCCTCAGAGAATGAATTTGGAAATTTTCCTTCCTTTTCTATTTTTTTTTGGAATAGTTTAAGAAGAATAGGTATTAACTCTTCTTTAAATGTTTGATAGAATGCCCTTGTAAAGCCACCTGGTCCTGGACTTTTGTTTGTTTGGGATTTTTTTGATTACTGATTGAATTTCATTAATGGTGATCAGTCCATTCAAATTTTCTATTTCTTCC
>NW_027784407.1:0-289 GCF_054177405.1 Leptonychotes weddellii | reverse complement strand
GTTTGATCCCTATCCAGCTGAATTCCTGAGAGGAGACGAAATCCAGGTCTCCTACTCCTCCGCCATCTTGCTCCGCCCCCCCAAATTTATTTTATTTTTTTAATTGAAGTAGAGGTGACATATAGTATTAGATTAATTTTAGGTGTATAACAGTGATTTGACATTTATATACATTATGAAATGCTCACCATAACAAGTGTAGCTACCATCTGTCATCGCACAAAAGTTATGGTAATATTATTGACTATATTCCCTATGCTGTACTTTTCATCTCTGGGACTGATTTATT
>NW_027784406.1:0-289 GCF_054177405.1 Leptonychotes weddellii | reverse complement strand
AGACCAGTGCTAAAACCAAGAAAGTTCTGGGTAAACTGGGACTAGTTGGTCATCTGATGATCCTCCATCTGAAGGCCTCCAGCAAGCTCCCAAGTGAGTCTCGTGGGCTCCTCAGCTTGATGCTCTCTGATGTGCACTGATTCATGAAGTTTTATTTTATTTATTTATTTTTTAAAGATTTTATTTATTTATTTATTTATTTAAAGATTTTATTTATTTATTTGACAGAGAGAGACACAGCGAGAGAGGGAACACAAGCAGGGGGAGTGGGAGAGGGAGAAGCAGGCTT
>NW_027784405.1:0-289 GCF_054177405.1 Leptonychotes weddellii | reverse complement strand
AGATAATGCATATCCTGCTCTTCATCAAGTATTACACCTTAGGTTTAGCAATAATTCTGGCCCCAGAAAAACAATGTCTACATTTACTAGTGGTCTTCTGTAAGGAGTAACCCAGTGTTCTATTCTATCTATATATCTATGGATGCATCTATGTATGTTTCTTTTTTTTTTTTAATTTTTTATTGTTATGGGTTTTTTTTAATTTTTTTTTTAATTTTTTATTCTTATGTTAATCCCCATACATTACATCATTAGTTTTAGATGAAGTGTTCCATGATTCATTGTTTGT
>NW_027784404.1:0-289 GCF_054177405.1 Leptonychotes weddellii | reverse complement strand
CCTAGGCTCCTCCTATTCCTTTACTGAAGAATTTTCGATAGGATCTCCGTGGACTATGAAAAAGAAATTAATCTGCTTTGCTGAGAGTCAAGCCACCTTCTAGGATTTGAATCAACCTTCTCAAGTCCAGGCTTGAACCATGCATTCCAAATAAATTGGTCAATATTCTGTTCCATACATACCCTTTGTACCTTCCCATTTCTGAGCTTTCTCACCATGTGGTTGCCTCTCCCTAGAATAACATTCTTGGTTCTCCCTACATCTACCTGTCAGTGTCCTCCTTCCCTAA
>NW_027784403.1:0-289 GCF_054177405.1 Leptonychotes weddellii | reverse complement strand
CAATGAGAGATCACCTAAAATCTGTTAGGATGTTCATTTAAAAAAATAAATAAATAAAGGTAAGTGTTGGCAAGGACGTGGAGAAATTGGAACACGTGCACACTGTTGGTAATGCAAATTGGTGCAGCAGCCTGGAAAACAATATGGTGGCTCCTCAAAAAGTTAAAAGTAGAATAACTATATGATCCAACAATCCCATATCTGTGCATTTATCCAAAGGAATTGAAATCAGAATCTTTTTTTTTTTATTCTTATGTTAATCCCCATACATTACATCATTAGTTTTAGA
>NW_027784402.1:0-289 GCF_054177405.1 Leptonychotes weddellii | reverse complement strand
ACACTTCATCTAGAACTAATGATGTAATGTATGGGGATTAACATAAGAATAAAAATAAATAAATATATATAAAAAAAAAGAAGACAGTGGGTCTAACGGTGACATTACAAATTGACTATAACATGAGAATTATGTGTTGAGAGGTTTCTGGGACAATTGGAGCTCTCCAGTCTTTGCAGATTCACCTTAAAGACTATGTGTAAAAAGAAAGAGCTGTAGAATAGGAGCCTTAATTGCCACTTTACCACTAACTAGTTGTATAAACCTGGGAAATGAAAGCTCTTAGCTT
>NW_027784401.1:0-289 GCF_054177405.1 Leptonychotes weddellii | reverse complement strand
GGGGGGTCTGCTTCTCCCTCTGCCCTCTTCCCTCTCGTGCTCTCTGTCTCTCATTCTCTCTCTCTCAAATAAAAATAAATAAAATCTTAAAAAAAAAAAAAAATATTTGTGGTTTTTATCTTGTAGACATAAATCTACCTTGCTTCATTTTTCCTTCACGTCACAATTTCCAAAAATGCCTCTCCCTTCCTTCTAATAGGTCTTCACCGGAATCAATGCCCTTCCATGACTGCCTTCTTTATTCCTGTGTGCATGTTTAAGTTCCTCCCCTGAAGTCATTGCTGACCTA
>NW_027784400.1:0-289 GCF_054177405.1 Leptonychotes weddellii | reverse complement strand
TTATGCTATTGAGAAGGAATGTGGGGTAGCTCTAAAGCATGCACTGTGAGTTCTCAAGCTCAAATAAGGATCTGAGTAATACATAGCAAGAAAGAGCCAGGGTCCTTATAGGAGTGAAACATTTTTTTCTTGCAGCAAAGCTGGGATGCACGTCATTAGCTTTTCAAATTGGTCTTAAATTTTAAAATAAATGTCCTCTATTTGACTTTTGGCCTATGGTTTTAGCCTCAATTATTGGGGACTGATAGGAGGCTTGACTTCTTTCAAGTGGCATCCTTAAGTTTAGTGA
>NW_027784399.1:0-289 GCF_054177405.1 Leptonychotes weddellii | reverse complement strand
AGGACCTGCTGGCTTCTAGCTGTCTCTTCTTTTTTTTAAAGATTTTATTATTTATTTATTTGGAGAGAGAGAGCGTGCACAAGCAGGGGTAGCTGAAGGCAGAGGGCCAAGCAGACTCCCTGCTGAGCAGAGAGCCCGACGCGGGGCTTGATCCTAGGACCCCGGGATCATGACCTGAGCCAAAGGCAGACGCTTAACCGACTGAGCCACCCAGGTGCCCCAAGCTGTCCCTTCTCCTGCTCCAGCCACGGGCTGCCATGGGAGCTGCCAGAGTTCCAGTCTGACCCCA
>NW_027784398.1:0-289 GCF_054177405.1 Leptonychotes weddellii | reverse complement strand
TATTGAATTCGTTTATCAGTTCTAGCAGTTTTTTGGTGGAGTCTTTGGGGTTTTCTTTTTTTAAATTTTTTTTAACATATTGTTTGTTTCAGGGGTACAGATCTGTGATTCATCGGTCTTACACAATTCACAGCTCTCACCATAGCACATACCTTCCCCAATGTCCATCACCCAGCCACCCGTTCCTTCCCAACCCCCAGCACTCCAGCAACCCTCAGTTTGTTTCCTGAGATGAAGAGTCTCTTATGGTTTGTCTCCCTCTCTGGTTTTGTCTTGTTTCATTTTTCCT
>NW_027784397.1:0-3444 GCF_054177405.1 Leptonychotes weddellii | reverse complement strand
AAGAATATATAAGTAAAGAGAAAAGGGGAAAATGTGTTAAAAAGGTTTTTTTTAACCCTATATTATTAAACTTGAATTGGAAAATCCAATAGGAACTAATGAATTTGAAATTTCATTTCTATTTCAAATTTCTGACAACTGAAAGACCCTGGAAATAAAGACACGTCAACAGTATTAAACACTCCCAACTACCATGAATAGTACAACTTGGATTCTAAGCACTGTTCTCCAATAAAAAGAATCGAACTTCTTGGAAAGATATGTGATTATGGGTGTTGCACAGTGGAAATAGACAGTGAGCCTGGAATGTCATGTTGTGCTAAAAAGAAGAGAAATACTCAAAGACTAATGGGGATAAAACAAAGCAATCAAGAGCCAGTTGCAAGGCACTCACTAGCCAAATGTGGGATCATTTGTGCTTCAAAGAATAATGATTATAATTGATTGTGAAAAACTGAGCAAATAAAAATTCATGAATCCAGGCTGATACCATGTTTAAAAAGTCTTTAAAGCGATCACAGAAGGTCACTGATACATCAAGTCCTTACTCCAAAAATTGGAAATAAAGGGCAAAAATAAAGATTTATCAAATCTTTTTAGGTGAAAGTTTAATTTAAACAGAGTTGATAAATTAACACTCATCCTTACACAAGAATGACAATAAGTGCAAAAAAACGATACGATTGATCTTAAAAATCACTATTTTGAAATAATTGATTATATACAAGTATCATAAATACATTCCACAAACATTAGGTGAAAGGTTTTGGAGAATAGTATATACACAAGCATTAACATTAACAGCAAAGATAACTTACCAATTCTAACAGTGTTCCTTTATATGTGAGAAAACTGGCTGTCACCAATGATTCACATTTAGATAAATTGACTCCATTGGTGACAGCCAGGTTTCTCATTCTAAGCAAGAATGCCACTTGATTTGATGCAATGCAAAGTTACAAGATATCACCTTAAAATATTTTTATCTTAATTATGTATATCTTGATTTTCATCTTAAAGTTGTGTTTTTGTAGAAATTTAAAATGTTTATAGTCAACTGATTTTAATTACGCTGTTTGAAATGTATGAACATAAAAATCATATTTCAGACTCTTGTCATTGAATGTTTCCAAAGCCCTCCATACCAGCAAAATCATGAAAATGTTTTTAGGTCTGGAGATAATCACCAGAGGTCTTTATAGTTCTTGATATGTTTTGTCTTACTTTTTACATATCTTTATTTTAAAATAACGTATCCTATGGTTCAAAGGCGATATATATTAAAGATAGAAAAATTGGAGAATACAGGTAAGTACAAAGGAGCTAAACAGCCACTCTTCCCTCTATTATCTCTAAATTCAATTATAGTTATTATAAATTTTTGTGCTTTCTGCCAGCTTTTATTCTATAAACATTTATTCAGTGTTCAAAGCATAGTGTGTGTGTGTGTGTGTGTGTGTATGTGTCTATACTTGATATTGGACTTTTGAAATCACTTTTAATGTAATAATAGTTATGCACCTAATTAGATTTGAATTCCTCTTTATGATTTGTTTGAATTATTATGTTTGCTAGATAGACATCTTATAGGAGATCATGCATTTCATCATTTTTTGGCATATGTATCTATTGAGAGATAAATAAAAGTAAATGATAATTTCATATATCTTATTAATAACATAGGTATGACACAATTAGGTTTCTATGTGTTTGTGAAGTGATATGATTTTGAAGATGGATGCAAGCATTTTTTTCCCCCATTTCCTCTGAAATGGAGGGCCTCAGGAAGCCTCAGGAGTTATGAAGAAACCTTTGAGAAAGTTAGGAGGATGGAAAGAAGCAGGCATGGAAGTGATTGCAACTAATTTCTTGACACAGATATTTTATGAATAGGACACATAGCATTTTGGTTCACCAAGTTTTAATATGGTGCTTTTTAAGAAGTGATTCATTTGTCTCTCAGGTTATATCATCCACATTCTATTTAACACAAATTCTGATTTATGAATAAAAATGAGTTAAATAATAGTTGAAAAAATAACTGAGAAGAATTGGATTCATAACGAAAACTTGGGATAAACGTACATATTTTAATTTTAGGACTGCATCTTAACCATTGCTTTATACACAAGTGGGATACATCAGTTTCCCTTCCCAACAGGTTACTCGAAATGCATGACCTGGTGACTTTCTATGATATCCAGCTTTACATATAAATTCAATATTATCCCCTGTTTTAGAATAAAATTTTTTCACATGTCTCCATCGTAATTGTATGTTATGCTTTTCCATGATTTCTTCTGATACCACACATGCATCTGAAAGTACAAAAATGAACATAAAACATTAAGTAGCATACAAATATTTGCCACAGAATTTCAGACTTTCAAGTAGATTATTCTACATTGGCCTAGCACTTCATTCTCAAACCTTGTTCCAAACCAACTCACTGAAAATCCATCATGTAGATTTAAGTCATTTTAAACAAAGGATGTAAAAATGAGGTACTGAGTTTAATGTATAATAATTAGATATTATAATCAAAATGCAAAATGTCTGCTATCACATGAACTTTTATTAAAGAATTTTTTGTTGCGTTATTGCTTGAATAAGAATTTTTCCAACTTGATTTCCTCATATATTAATATTTGGTAGTCAAGAATTCAACAGAATTGTTGTTTGTTAATCCATGAAAATTCTATAAATAGGAAAACATCATATTCCGTACACAAATTTTCCCAGGATCTATGAGAATATGAAAATATTTACCCAAGCATTTTGGTGGTTTCAACCACTGTCCATTCCTACATATTATAGTCCTGTTTCCCTGAAGTGTGTAGAAGTCCTGGCATCGGTACTCAACTGATGATCCTGGAGCATAAGCTGGTAATGGGAATGAGGTAATGTCTCCATTGTCAATAGGCGGAGGGGGACCACATTTTCCTTTAGGGTCTAAAAAAACATTACTTGATTTATTGAAAGACCAAAGGAAAACACAGGCAAGCAATAAAGATATAGCACAGTCCTTCATATTAAGACATGTGATTTCTGCTAACATAAATGATTCATTGAAGAAATTTTAATCGCATAAAATGAGAGTTACATTTTTGAGCCTTTCCTTTCACCCCACATGAAAGCACACATAAGGCATTAACAAATATGTCTGCTTTGCATTATTTCAGTATTAAAAAATGCTTTGCTTAGAGAATATATGCTGAACAGATGGATGGCTTAGATACAGAAATGTTTTTTTTTTTTTAAAGATTTTATTTATTTATTTGAGACAGAGAGAATGAGAGACAGAGAGCATGAGAGGGAGGAGGGTCAGAGGGAGAAGCAGACTCCCTGCCAAGCAGGGAGCCCGATGCGGGACTCGATCCCGGGACTCCAGGATCATGACCTGAGCCGAAGGCAGTCGCTTAACCAACTGAGCCACCCAGGCGC
>NW_027784396.1:0-289 GCF_054177405.1 Leptonychotes weddellii | reverse complement strand
TGTCTCAAATAAATAAATAAAATCTTTAAAAAAAAAAAAAAAAAAAAGAGTTGGCCCCTTAACCGACTGAGCCACCCAGGCTCCCTTAGATATTAATACAAATTTGAATTAGGAGGAAAGTCATAGGCTTAAGAAGTGCTGAAGTTCCAAAGGCAATGACATTGTGATATCTAACTCTGTTTCCTAAATTTTATTGACTTTCTTTATTATTATTCTGTAATGGATTCATCTGTCCTTGAAACATTTAGTTATTCTAAAATAATAAATGCTTGTCAAGTACTAGATCCCA
>NW_027784395.1:0-289 GCF_054177405.1 Leptonychotes weddellii | reverse complement strand
TATTTGCCAGAGGTGTCAGGTAGGGAGTGGCAAAATTGGTAAATGTAGTCAAGACAAACAAGCTTCCAGTTATAAGAGAAATAAGTCCTGGGGGTGTAATGTATAGCATGGTAACTATAGCTAATAATACTGTATTAAATATTTGAAAGTTGCTAAGAGAGTAAATCATAAAAATTGTCATCACAAAAAAATAGTAACTCTGTGGGGATGGATGTTAACTTATTGTAATCATTCTGATTATATATATATTTAAATGTAATGTACTTATTACATCTAAAATTAATACAAT
>NW_027784394.1:0-289 GCF_054177405.1 Leptonychotes weddellii | reverse complement strand
AATTTCAAGCAGACTCCCTGAGGAATGGGGAGCCCAATGCAGGGCTCGATTCCAGGGGAATTCCAGGGCTCATGACCTAGCCAAAATCAAGAGTTGGCCATTCAACCAACTGAGCCATGCAGGCACCCCTGCATGTATCTTTAGGTCTGAAATGAGTCTCTTGTAGGCAGCATATAGACGGGTTTGCTTTTTTTTTTTTAATCAAAAAGGGGAATTTTATTATTTTTTTATTCTTATGTTAATCCCCATACATTACATCATTAGTTTTAGATGTAGTGTTCCATGATTC
>NW_027784393.1:0-289 GCF_054177405.1 Leptonychotes weddellii | reverse complement strand
TTGTTCCGTTTTCAAATAGGGGTTTGTTTTCGCTTTTCTAAATTGTTGGGTGATTAGAGTTGTTTCTCACATTTTTGAATGGAGAATCAGGTGGGGTCAAGCAGAAATACTTATGTATTTTCCTCACAAGTATATAGGCCTGTATTCCCAATTGTTCCCTCCTTTAAATGAGCATTAACCATACATTCTATTAAAGTAGTTTTTAAGTTTGAAGTATGGGGCAAATAACAGATTTTTCTTTACTATTTTATGAGGCAGACAAAGTAGGCACCCACTAATTTCCAAAATA
>NW_027784392.1:0-289 GCF_054177405.1 Leptonychotes weddellii | reverse complement strand
GGCCAGGTGACACTGACCAGGAGAGCACATCACGGGGATGTGGAGGCCATCCCCAAACTGGCCGCCATGCGAACCCAGGCTCAGCAGCCTGACCCCAGACACATAGCGGGCTCCCTCCTCTCCCAGCCGGTCCTCTGTCTCCGTTGGACAGGCCGGCCTCCTGAGGCTGGAGCCCCACGAGGATGATGGGGGGTGGGCGGGAGGCTCTGCTCCCCGTCGGCGACCAGCTGTGCCCTGCCCACTGCCAGCCCCATCCAGGCCGCCCCGACAAGACAGTGCCTTCTGGTTC
>NW_027784391.1:0-289 GCF_054177405.1 Leptonychotes weddellii | reverse complement strand
TAGCTATTTTAGGCTGAGCTATGGAGAACAGAAGTTGAACGGGAGGAGCTTCCGAGGAAGTGTGTTGGGGAGACTGAGGCACAGGGGGTGCAGCCATTCCTCGGAGAGCGTGCCTTCATCAGCCTGTGTTCCCTGCGTTTCGTGGGGGTGACCACAAGGCCCTTTTTCATAAAAAGTGACCTCTCCCACTCCTTCCAGGTTCCTGATATTCTGGCATCCATAGCTCTGACTATGTAAGATTTTGTCCCTGTTAAAACTTCAAACTTCTCTTCCCCTGAGAATCGTTAAC
>NW_027784390.1:0-289 GCF_054177405.1 Leptonychotes weddellii | reverse complement strand
AAAAAAACTGTGTGGTATATTAGCCTAGAACTGACTCTCAGTAGAGTTCAGGAAGTCTCTATCACTTGCATCAATTAAAAGTGACAGTCCCGGGCGCCTGGGTGGCTCAGTTGGTTAAGCGACTGCCTTCGGCTCAGGTCATAATCCTGGAGTCCCTGGATCGAGTCCCGCATCAGGCTTCCTGCTCAGCAGGGAGTCTGCTTCTCCCTCTGACCCTCCCCTCTCTCATGTGCTCTTTCTCATTCTCTCTCTCTCAAATAAATAATTAAAAATCTTTAAAAAAAAAAAA
>NW_027784389.1:0-289 GCF_054177405.1 Leptonychotes weddellii | reverse complement strand
ATCATGACCTGAGCCGAAGGCAGTCGCCCAACCAACTGAGCCACCCAGGCGCCCCCTCTCTCTGTTTTTTAAATGAAAGAAATGACTTTGAAAATTATGTGTACATAATAAACGAGATTACTAATGGGACATGTATGAAGGCATTAAAATGGGAGAACTTAGAATGGAACCTGGGAAAACACTCATGTGTAAGGGAGTAGAAGAAGAGGATCCAGTGGAAGTCAAGAAGGAGCACGAAAAGATGTTCAGCATCACTCATCGTCAGGGAAATACAAGTCAAAACCACGAT
>NW_027784388.1:0-289 GCF_054177405.1 Leptonychotes weddellii | reverse complement strand
AGGTGTCTCAGAACACAAAAGCGTTGGTGATCCAAGGGTCAGGACATCTGGGTCCCCTTTGCTTAACTGCATGTACCTGATTTGTGCAACCGGCAGCCGGGTTTCCCACGCGCACATCTGGTTCCCTGGATGAGCAGGGACGCAGCGCCCTCTGCTGGGTCCTGTAGGTAGCTGCGCTTTAGCGGAGATTGCCTTGGCTACAAACTGGAATCCCGTGGTGAGCTTTTAAAAAAGCGCTGTGAATTGTGTAAGACTGTTGAATCACAGACCTGTACCTCTGAAACAAATA
>NW_027784387.1:0-289 GCF_054177405.1 Leptonychotes weddellii | reverse complement strand
AGACTCAGTGCAAGGTCTGTCAGGACAGAAATAGAGGGTCCACTTAGGAGGCTACTCAGTGATCCAGGCAAGGGCAGTGGTGGCTTGAGTTCCATTTCCATTCTTTTCCAGCTCATCTATGGCAATTTTGGTGGCTTCCTATGTTTGCCTTACACAATGTTTGCCCCTCACTCAGTCCTTTCTCCCAATATCCACTGTTCTCATCTATTCCTTTGGTCATGCCTACCAATCCAAATCTATAATAGAACTTTCCTCTTGCACTTCTTATCTAGATATTTTCTGGGTGTTG
>NW_027784386.1:0-3445 GCF_054177405.1 Leptonychotes weddellii | reverse complement strand
AAAAAAAAAAAAAAAAAGGATAGTAGGAAGGGAAAAATGAAGGGGGGGAAATTGGAGGGGGAGAAAACCATGAGAGACTATGGACTCTGAGAAACAAACTGAGGGTTTTAGAGGGGAGGGGTTTAGGGGGATGGGTTAGCACGGTGATGGTTATTAAGGAGGGCATGTATTGAATGGAGCACTGGGTGTTATACACAAACAGTGAATCATGGAACACTACATCAAAAACTAATGATGTACTGTATGGTGACTAACATAACATAATAAAATAAAATTTTAAAAAAGTTCAAAAAAAAAGATATGAGCATGTGTGTTCCTTATATTTATATGCCAATGGCAAATGATGTAATTTGGTTAGATACGCGTTTAAGTACAGATAGCATATAAGTACTAAACTGGCAATGTTCAATATGGGTCTTTAAAAAAATACTTAATAAGTTTTAAAATTGACTGACTTGAAATAAGTCAAGTTGGGTAATACAAAAATTATTTTCTGACTTTGGAAAATAAATTTTTTAAATAAATAATGTTATTAAAACTTCCTAATGCAAAACCAGAAATGAAGATACGAAAATGTAAAGACTTCCACATAAGTTTCACCAAATACTTTTATTTATTCCTTCTTAAAAATTTTTTTAGGATTTTTGTACTGCTTAAACGCATTCTAAGATTTTATTTGTAAATGTGTGTATACACAAACTTCTCTACTCACACCTGATTTCACCATCGGATGGATTGTGGGAATGAGCCACATGGCACACAGTTGAAAATAATTGCCTTTAACAAAAACCATGGGGCATTTAATGGCTTGCTGCATAGACACTGACTCCAGCTGTATGTGGTGCTTCACATTGACCAGCATGTGAGCAAATAAACTATGTTTGGATTTCCCCAAAGTGAATTATTTGAATTCATGACCATCGATCTGAAAGGTGAGACCACTTCCAGTTTAGACATACACTTAATCTGTGTTTGTTTTTAAATTTATGAGTGTATAGGTATAGTCTAATCAACCCCAAATCCAAAATGTTAGACATGGACTCTCTGAGACAGAGAGGTTGAGAGAAAAATGTGATCATGGGTGTTTGGGTGGGGGGTGCAGGGTAGCACTGTAGGGGAGAATTGAACTGGAGACTGCCTAATTCAGAATTTCCTATACCTGGATCTTTGGTGTCTGTGACCACCAACAGAGTTTCCTCCAACGAAGCAGTCTGGATTAAATGTGTCTGCTGTACATTTTAGCTGACCTGAGAGTTCTGGTAAAGAGATTTATCTGCTAAATGCCATAGAGACTGCCAGATTCAACATACATCAATTTAAGTGTATAGCATCATATGCTGCCAGCAGTAGGTTATTTGATTTCTTTTCCTTTTAGTCTTTTCTTTTGATGATGTTCCAAGAATATTGATTACCTTCATTGAAAATCTGTACTCTTCATGGAGAATTTTATTGCTTCCCAACCACTAGTGATTATATATGTTTAATGGAGGTCTTTATATAAATATGTACAGTATTGCTGTAGGATTGAATAAAATCAATTTTCTCAATGAATCAATCACTTATTGTTGTGAAATGAATTGTTGGCATTCTGACTTAAAATAACAATAATAATAAGCCTAACATCTTTCCTTGAAGAGTTCTGAGCAGAGCAAGGAAATTAACATTTTGGAGCTCATATTATATGCAAAAAAAATTTGTTAGCGACTCTATATATTTATTTTTTAAATTTATTTTCTCTACAGTCTTGTAAAATGAGAAAAATGAAATTATGAGTGTTTACGCTTCCTTGTTTAAAGGTCTGTCTGATGTAAAAATCCATGCACTTTTTGTTTTAAGTTCTTTTTTGTAATAAACATTTTATTTTAAAAGACTTTAAGATTATAGGAACTTTGTAAAGAGAGTAGAGAGAATTCCCTTATTACCCACACCCAATTTCTTTTATTAATATATTAAATAATTAGTATGGTATATTTGCCACAACAAATGTATCAATATTGTTAAATTATTCCTAAAAAAGTTCATACTTTATTCATATTTCTTAGTTTTCTGTATCCAAATCCCACCTACAATTCCACAATACATTTAGTCATCGTATCTTTTTACACTACTCTAGATTGTTAGTTTCTAAGATCTTCCCTGTTTTTGATGACTTCAGCAGTTTTAAAGAGTACTGATCAAGTATTTTCTAGAATGCTCATCAATTGGAGTTTGTCTGATGTTTCTCTCTTGACTAACCTGGGGTTTTGAGTTTTGGAGAGGAATTCCACAGAGGAAAGTGCCATAGTTATCACATCATATTGACAGTACACGCATCAGCACCACTTACGTTGCTAATATTGACCTTGATCACCTGACAGGCAGTGTTTTTCAAGTTTTCCACTGTAAAGTTATTCTTTCCCCTCTCTTTCCAAACTGTACTCATTGGAAGGAAGTTCCTATGTAGAGCCCACATTTAAAGGATGGGAAGTTATTCTTGATCTCCTGAGGAGTGTGATGGTTAATTTTATGTGTCAATTTGGAGAGGCTACAGTGCCCAGATATTTGGCCAAATATTATTCTGGATGTTTTTGTGAGTCTCTTTTTGAATGAGATTAACATTTAATTGGTGGACTTTGAGTAAAGCAGATTACCCCCCCATAATGTGGGTGGCTCATACAATCAGATGTGGACTTCATGAAAAAAAACTGACATCCCCAAACAAAAAGGAATTCTGCAAGCAGACTCTCTTTGGACTCAAAATGAAACTCTTCTCTGAGTCTTCAGTCTGCCAGCCTCCCAGGCAAACTATAGCCTTCACAATCACGAGATCATGAGTCAATTCCTTAAAATCTCTCTCTCTCTCTCTCTCTGTATATGTATCTATCTATATATCTATATATAGAGAGAGATATAGATATATATATATATATAGATATATATAGATGTATATCCACATTTTATTAGCTTTGTTTCTCTGGAGAACACTAAATAATTCTAGGGAATACTATCTATAAAATTTATTTGCAATATTTCTTTATAGGAAATTTACATTTATTTGTGTCTTGGCTTATTGGTTTATTGTATTTGTTATTCAACTATTTACAGGCATACATTAGAGATATTATAGGTTTGGTTCAATGCCACTGCAGTAAAGTGCATATCTCAATAAATGGAATCAAATAATATTTTGGTTTCTCAGTGCCTATAAGTTATGTTTACACCATACTATGGTCTATTAAGTGTGCAATAGAATTACATCTAAAAAACAATGTACATACTTTAATTAAAAATACTTTATTGCTCAGAAATGCTGACCATCATCTGAGCTTTCAGCAAGTGCTAATCTTTTGCTGGTGAGGGTCTTGCCTGGATGTGGATGGCTGCTGACTGATCAGGGTGGTGGTTGCTAACGGTGGGGTGGCTGTGGCAATTTCTTAAAATAACAATGAAGTTTGCCACATTGATG
>NW_027784385.1:0-289 GCF_054177405.1 Leptonychotes weddellii | reverse complement strand
ACTTCTCACCATGTGAGAACCAACACTGTATCCTATTAATCAACCGCCACTGCAGAACACTGGGCTGGGCATATACAGAAAATAAAAATCTTAAAGTGAAGTGAGTATCTGAAGTATAGACATGGATGAAAATATATATGCTACTTGATATCTCTTTAGCTGTGATGGTAGCCTAGTTTAACACTGGAGATCAGGATGTATGGGAATAGGAGACGGTACAAGAGAAGTGTCCTTGATTTTCAAATAACAGCACCAAGTCAACCTCCTGCTCTAACTGATCTAAATCTAT
>NW_027784384.1:0-289 GCF_054177405.1 Leptonychotes weddellii | reverse complement strand
CCCTGCATGGAAGCCACATGAGAAAGGGGCGCCCTTCCTATTACTGGCGGGACAGAGACCGGGTCTCCCCGCGGAGGACCCAGAAGGACGGCCTCCGGGCCTGATGTGCGCTTCCTTCACGCAGCCGAAGCGCGTGGAAGGGAAGGCATGCAGGAATCGATGGGACGTGATGTGGTAACAACGTGTCTGCGAGAGTTTCCGGAAGAGGGACAGGGGACAAAGCCGTCACCATGCCACACGCGGGGCAGGGTCGCTCCCACTTTCCAGGTTTTTTCCAAGGCCGGTGTGT
>NW_027784383.1:0-289 GCF_054177405.1 Leptonychotes weddellii | reverse complement strand
GGCCCCCACCTTTATTTCCCCTCCTTCCTATTGCTTTTCTTCTGTAACTTAAGGAATCCCTCATCTCACATATGTTTTTGATCCTCCCAGGATCTCCTTGAGTCCTATGGAGTATTTTATCATAGCACATAAATAATACAGTATTATCATATTTATGGCACCCATTTTTAGCAAGATGTAATAATTACTTTTTTTTTTTGAAGGTAGCAAATCTATTTATTTATTTTTTAATTCTTATGTTAATCCCCATACATTACATCATTAGTTTTAGATGATGTGTTCCATGATT
>NW_027784382.1:0-289 GCF_054177405.1 Leptonychotes weddellii | reverse complement strand
ATGAAGCACCCTGGGAAATCCCTCCAAGCAGTTCTTTCAAATCCAAGCCGTGACCTGATAAAATCAGTGTCTCACAACTCCTCTTGGACTGATGAGCTGAAGGCGTCATGCATTTATTGGACAACTGCCCTCCTTACGCTCCAGGCTCCAGCCTAACAGAACTACTTCCGGTTCCTTCATAGCTCAGCCTTCTGTTCTGCCCACCTCTGCGCATGTGCACCTGTCTGCTGAGTCTTCCCCAGGGGCTATGCAAAAATGGGCCTTGCCCAGGTCCTGGCTCAGCCTGTCT
>NW_027784381.1:0-289 GCF_054177405.1 Leptonychotes weddellii | reverse complement strand
CCCCTGGTTTCAGGTCTCTTCTGATTTGTTTAGTGTATATTTTTCTGGGGTCGTTGTTACCCTTTTAGCATTTTGTTTTCTTATTCATCTATTCTCCTCTGGACAAAATGACAAGACGGGAAAAAAATCACCTCAAGGGCGCCTGGGTGGCTCAGTTGGTTAAGCGACTGCCTTCAGCTCAGGTCATGATCCTGGGGTCTCGGGATCAAGTCCCGCATCGGGCTCCCTGATCGGCGGGGGGTCTGCTTCGTCCTCTGACCCTATCCCCTCTCATGTGTTCTCTCTCTCT
>NW_027784380.1:0-289 GCF_054177405.1 Leptonychotes weddellii | reverse complement strand
ATGTTCTGCATAAAATTTCAGGGGTTTCTTAGTCCTCCTGAAGACCAAACATGTAGCCACAAGGAAGCTTTCCAGGACTCTTGATATTGAATGCAATGTTACTTTATCATCATGTCAAGCCATTTCTTTTTTTTTTATGTTATGTTAATCATCATACATTACATCATTATTTTATTTTATTTTATTTTATTTTATTTTATTTTATTTTATTTTACTTTATTTTATTTATCTGACAGAGAGAGACACAGCGAGAGAGACAACACAAGCAGGGGGAGTGGGAGAGGGAGAA
>NW_027784379.1:0-289 GCF_054177405.1 Leptonychotes weddellii | reverse complement strand
TTGGTTTCAGGTATACAACATAATAATTTGATATTTGCATATATTGTGAAATGATTTCCAGAATAACTCTAGTTAACATCCATCACCTTACATAGTTACATATTTTTTTCTTGTGAATGAAAGCTTTTAAGATTTACTCTTTTAGTAACATCCAAATATACAATTCAGTATTATTACCTAGCATCACCATGCTGTACACTATATCCTTATGACTAATTTATTTTATAGCTGAAGTTTGTACTTTTTAACCTGCTTTCCATCTCATCCACCCTTGCCTCTGGAAACCAGC
>NW_027784378.1:0-289 GCF_054177405.1 Leptonychotes weddellii | reverse complement strand
TCTCTCTCTCTGTCAAACAAATAAATAAAATTGTTAAAAAGAGAAAAAGTTTCAGTTTTTTAGATGTGGGCGTCTGGAAGCCTGAACATGGATCATTAAGGGAAAACTAGATGCTGGGTAATATGATTTTAACTGTTTTTTGGCTGATGTCAAGGAAGATGGCTGAACCGTCCAATTATTAGCTTGGTACTTCTGTGAAAGCAGAATGTTGAGCTGGGAATGATGTGTCCACTTGGATGGCAGACACTTTTGCCATTGTTGTCATTGTTGATATGGTGGTGTTCAGAAG
>NW_027784377.1:0-289 GCF_054177405.1 Leptonychotes weddellii | reverse complement strand
TCAGACATGTGGAAGGAGAACCAGATAGGAAGGTGGTGTCTCCCAGGGTGCAGACTATTAGCAGCGAAGCACAAAGGTGTCCGACGATGAAAGGGCAACGGAACCATAGGGAGCAGTGAAAAAGATCCCAGAAAGCAACGGGTGGTAACTGACAATTATATAGCACCCATTATTACTAATTTAAGATATATAAACACCACTGGGTTTCTATCTAGTATCTGTGCTATTATTTTATAAATATAAATATGAGGGCTTTCAAAATATTACAAATGACGCATACATTCTGGTA
>NW_027784376.1:0-3445 GCF_054177405.1 Leptonychotes weddellii | reverse complement strand
CTGGCATGGAAGATGGTTCTCCATCCCTTCACTTTCAGTCTGGATGTATCTTTAGGTTCAAAATTAGTCTCTTGTAGACAGCATATGGATGGGTCCTGTCTTTTTATCCAATTTGTAACCCTGTGCCGTTTTATGGGAACATTTAGGCCATTCACGTTGAGAGTGATTATTGAAAGATATGAATTTATTGTCATCATGTTGCCTGTGACGACCTTGTTTTTATAGATTGTCCCTGTAAATTTCTTTTCTATATCACTCTTGGGGTCTTTCTTCTTTTATAGAACCCCCCTTAATATTCCTTGTAGGGCTGGCTTAGTGGTCACATATTCTTTCAGTTTCTGCGGTCTTGGAAGCTCTGCATCTCTCCATCCATTCTAAATGACAGCCTTGTTGGATAAAGTATTCTTGGCTGCATGTTCTTCTCATTTAGCACCCTGAATATGTCTTGCCAGGCCTTTCTGATTTGCCAGGTCTCTGTGGATAGGTCTGATGTTATTCTGATGCTTCCCTCTGTACGTAAGGAGAATCTCTTCCCCCTAACTGCCCTTAAGATGGTTTCCTTGGTTCTAAGATTTGCAAGTTTTACTATTACATGCCAGGGTGTTGGCCTGTTTTCCTTGATCTTGGGAGGGGTCCTCTCTGCCTCTAGGACACGAATGTTTGTTTCATTCCCCAGATTATGGAAGTTCTCAGCTACGATCTGCTCAAATATATCTTCTAGTTCTCTCTCTCTCTCTCTCTCTCTCTCCACCCCCCCAGGGATTTCAATAATTCTGACATTGGAACGTTTCATGGTGTCACTTATTCTATTTTCATGGATTCTGATTTGTTTTTCCCTGGCCTCCTCTTTTCCCTTTTTAGCTACTAAATGGTCTTCCAGGTCACTAATTCGTTCTTCTGCCTCACTTATCCTAGCTGTTAGATTATCTAGATTAGATTGGATCTCATTGATAGCATTTTTAAATTCTGCCAATTCAGCTTTCATTTCTGCCCTTAGAGACTCTATGTTGCAATTAATTGATTTCTCCATTCTAGCTATTGTCTTCACAATTGCTAGCCTGAATTCCATCTTTGACATCCTGGTTATATCTGAATCCTTTTGTAAATAAAATAAAGTCATAATCTCTGAGTCTTTCCTATTTTGGGGGTTCCTCCTCCTAGTCATTTTGTTGATGGATGGTTGAAGGAATGTATAGAGTCCAAATTATTGACCACAACCCAAGCAAGATGCACCTGTTTTCTAGGGACCTTAGGGTTGCCGGCGTCTTGTTTTCCCAGCCTGTCTTATGGGGGAGGGGCGTGCTGTGCTGTTACTCAGGCAACTCTGTTTGGGCAGAGTTGCCCTAACCCCTGTGGTGGGGGATGGGCTCAGTGAAAACCGGTTTTGGGGGGCTTTTGTTCTCTGGCGGCTTTCCTTGGTGGCTTTCTGCGTCTCTTCCAAGAGTCAGAGCAGAAGAGACCCCTTAGAAAGAGACCCTTTCTAACCCTCTGCCTCAGAGCAGAGAGATCGCAGTCTGTTCCTCAGTGAGCTCTCCAGGCCACACTATCTCCGTTGCTGTCTGTGCTACTATAAACTGCAGCATCCTGGGTTGTGTGCCCCTCCGCAGCACTCCCAGTCCTCGCCTCCAGGTCGGGGCATGTCTCTGCCCTTTGTGCTTCTAGAACCACCAACCGCCCCCAGTTCACACGCGTGACCCCACCGCTCTGGGTTTCCGTCCCGGGGGCTGCCCTAAAGTCCTTTCCCCGCCGCTACCGGTCTGCGAGTCTGTGCCCCGTCCCCAGCGCATGAGGCTGTCACTCACTGGCGGTGTAGGATTCCCATGGCCAGGCTCCCTCCTGCTGCCATTTATCTTCTGATATTTGCCTGTGGAATCACAGCTCCCCACTTCGTACCTCGGAACCAACCACCTGCGATATTCTGTTTGTAGAGATCCAGATCTATCTTCTTACATCTCAGGCTGATTTCGTGGGTGTTCAGAGTGGTCTGGTAGATATCCAGCTCAATTCCGGGGACTGGTTGGAATCGGGTCCCCTACTCCTCTGCCATATTTTCCCAGCCCCTCTAGAAAATACTTTTTAATGCTTAATCTTTCAATCTTTCTAGGAAATTCTCAGCCATTCTGTTCAAATATTGCTTCTGCCTCCTTCCTTTCTCCTTGCTTTCTGGGACACCAATTACATATTTATTATACCTTCCCACTGCATCCTCAATGCCTCTTGTCCCCTCCTCTGTGTTTTCTATCCTTTTGTCACTTTGTGCTTGATTCTGAATAGTTTCTTCTGACCTGTACTCCAGCTCACATAACCTCTCTCTTCAAGGGTACAATTAAACCCACCCCCTGGATTTTTAGTTCGATCTGTTACATTTCTCAGTTCTAAAATTTCTGTTCGAGGGGTGGCTGGGTGGCTCATTTGGTTAAGCATCTACCTTCAGCTCAAGTCATGATCCTGGGGTCTTGGGATCAAGCCCCATGTTGGACTCCTGGCTCAGTAGGGAGTCTGCTTCCCCCTCTGCCCTGCCCCCTCTTTGTGCTTGCTCTCTTTCTCTCTCACATGCTCTCTCTCTTATAAATAATAAAATGTTTTAAAAAATAAAAAAATACAATTTCTGTGCAATTCATAGATATGTCACATTTTATAGTTTCAAATTTTTAATTTTTCTACCTTTTGAATTTTTTTAAAAAAATTATTTATTTCAGAGAGAGAGAGAAAGAGAGAGTGCAGGGGGCGGGGTGGAAGGAGAGAGAGAATCTCAAGCAGACTCCCCACTGAGCACAACATCCAACACAGGGTTTGATCCCACCACTCCAAGATCATGACCTGAGCCAAAACCAAGAGTTGGATGTCCAACCGACTGAGCCACCCAGGCACCCTTCTACCTTTTGAATTTTTAAATTACCATTTTTTGCCTTCCAAATTTCAAATCTTTTGATTTATAGATTATATTTATATATTATATTTTAAATGTGTAGATTATATTCATAGACTACATATAGATTTACCTATTCTATTTTTATAGATTATATGTATAAGTATATTTATACAGATTTTATCTCCTTGGACAGAGTAAGCAGAACTATTCTACTGCGTGTAACTCTTTTTTTTTTTTTAAGTTTTATTTAATCTCTACACCCAATGTGCAGCTGAAATTCACAACCCCAAGATCAAAATTCACATGCTCTTTGAAGTGAGCCAGCCAGGTGCCCTTTTTTTTTTTTCTTTTTAGCTGTTGTTTCTGTGGCTTCTTTTTGCTAGCTCTTCTTTTCTCATGTACCTGGTACCTGAAAAATTATTTGCAAAAATAATGTAAGTCTAGGATGACACTACCCTCCTGTAGAGATGATTGTCACTTGCTTCTCTAATTACCTGTGGACATTAGAAATTAGAGATCACTTTCATCCAGTTTAGGAGCAGACATTTTGAGTCATTGTATGATCCCAATACC
>NW_027784375.1:0-13800 GCF_054177405.1 Leptonychotes weddellii | reverse complement strand
AAAAAAAAAAAGTTATCTTTCATACATTTATAAATGACAGAGATGCTCAAACTTTTAAATATTTAAAGTATGTGAAGTGCTTTTCATAGTGTCTTATCCGTAATAAATGCTCAATTAAAAGTAGTGAGTACTTTTCTATCTTGATGGAGGCATTTCTGTTCTGCCCCTGGTGGGAGTGATGAAGAGTGAGGAACTGCCTTCTCTCATGTGCTCCAACTGTCTGGGGCAGCAGGGCCCTCTGGATGGATAGTATGAGGACCTGAGTACTCTTTATTGCACTCGTTCCTTTTTTGTGGTCCACTGGCCAAAACTTACTGTATTCCATTGAGCAGAATTTTCCAAATGTGTTCCATGGAACAATGGTCCCAAAGGAGGCTCCATGAAAAAAAAAATGATTATGTGTTCAACTGAGTTTGGGAAGCACTAGAGGAAGAATGTTAAGTAAGTTTAGTGTTTTCTATTTCAGCTTGAGAGCTAATGATTATGCATGTCTAACGTGTTGATAAATCGTAATGGTAATTTTGTCTTTCCATCAACTTTTAAATTGTTGTAATGCAGTGAATCCTTCTGTATAAGGTATTTGTCTCCTGGTCCCAACCAGACTCCTTCCCACTGGGGCAGTCTTTCCCTCCCCACTGACCGTTGTAACCTCCACGGACTCCAAGGTTAACAAAGCCAACTGGACAAAACAGACAGTGTCGTAACTCTGATAGGCCTCTGCTGGCATGGTAAAACACTCTGAATTTTAAGTTTAATCCATGGCACAGCATTAGTGATGAGATTTTACTTTCTTCTTCAAGAAGCTTTTCAAGTACAGATTTCTCAATGAGAACATCCTGGTGAGGAGGGAGGTAGTCTTTCATGATAATCTGGAGTCAGACTATGGAGTCTGACTGTTTGTAGACTTGCCATAGATTATATATTTGATCTTGGGCAATTACTTAAGCTTTCTGTGCATTAGTTTCCTCATTTATAAAATGGGAATAATAATGAGGCTTACCTCATGGGATTGTTGTGGAGGTTAAATGAGATAGTACTTACAGAAGAATAGTCAATGGGACATGATTGGTAAAAAATAAGTAGCAATTACCATCATCATCATTACTTTCTCAGAAGTTGAGTTTGGAGTTAGCATTCACCTGATACTGCCTTTGAGCGTGTGTCTACAATTGGATCTCTCTGGTCTCTTTTAGAGGGCATGTTAATTCAATAGCCATATAAGACATAGTCTACACTTAAGCAACTGAGTCCTGAGGAATTGATGTTAAAATGATAGCTTGATGGAATTAGAAAAGACTGCAAAAATGATCGAGTCCCACTCTCATTTCATAGGTGAAGATGCTCAGGTCCAGACAGGTGAGGAGACTTTTCCGAACCCCACACTTTGCTCCAGGTGGAGTTGACAAGAGAACTTAGCCTCCTGATCCCAGGTTTCCTGCTTTTCTTTCTTCATGCTGCCTTGGTACTAGAGACCTCAGCCTGTGTAGGATAATGACATGAGTTATTTTGTTTTGGCTTGAATTTGTGGATTGTTTCATAGTTGAGATTGACATTGTTGGAGCATAAAGAAGCAATATGAAAGCAGAAGAAAGGAGACATGTTGGAAGAGACATGGGTTTTAGAGCCAGAGACTTCTGCGTTTCAGTCCTGGTGTGTGGCTGTGTAACTTTGAGGGGAATTAGTGACCTTCTGTGACTTTTACTTTCCTCATGTGTTTGGGGATGATAATATTTGCTTTTCAGAATTATTTAGAGGATTAAGTGAGCAAATATATAAAACTGCTTTGAATGTAGTAGTTACTAAATAGATGGCAGTTATCATTCAAATTTATTGCTAATGAGTTTTTTTTTTTTTTAAAGATTTTATTTATTTATTTGACAGAGAGAGAGACGCAGTAAGAGAGGGAACACAAGCAGGAGGAGTGGGAGAAGGAGACGCAGGCTTCCCGCTGAGCAGGGAACCCGATGCGGGGCTCGATCGCAGGACCCTGGGATCATGACCTGAGCCGAAGGCAGACGCTTAACGACTGAGCCACCCAGGCGCCCCGCTAATGAGTTTTAATAGATGATGTCATTGCCAGAAGCAGCTACCTGAGAATAATAGAGTTGGAAATAATATGTGGGGCTTACTTAATCCCTTGTTTTTGGACTGGAGTAAATATAGTCCTGGGGTAAGTGGCTGTGTACAAAAGTGAATAAAATGGTGTATCGTTTAGAAGTGTTGATTTTACTTGGAAAAAAAAAACTTGAGGAAATTTTATGTGGCTAGTAATTGAAAACATTAAAAAAATTATATGGATATTCTATGGAATAAAATTCAAAGTTAATAGACATTTTTAAGAAAAAGCACAGACTTCAAATACATTTTAGTTTTGCAGCAGACTTGACTTCCTCAAAATATACTGCTAGCCTCCTATTCCACCACCCACCCCAAATTCCATAGTGCTCACTCTCCATGGCTGTTGGGGCTATTTTAATGGGAAAGTTTGAGAAACATTGAATTAACCTGTACTCTCACTGCTAGGTTGTAAATCTAATCACCTAGGGAAAGAAACTGAGATGAGTTGCCAAGTTCCTTTAATAAATGGTGTGGAGGTGATACTTGGAGGGTGGTAACTGTGAAATCATGTTGGCTCTCAGAGACCTGTCTGGTCCCATATATCTGCCTTGCTAACCTCTCGTTCTCACTTCTGAGAATGCCCAGTCCTTATTTTTGGGATCCATTCGAGATGGCATCTATTATTTTTGCCTGCTGATCATCTGTCCTTCCTTCTGCTGCTAATAGCTCCTGATTTTCTTCAGCCTCCCTGACTCAGTCCATGAATGATTGGATGGAACTGGTGGGCCAGGGTGGCCATACAACACCAGCCTGACCATGAACTTATTCCTTCCTTCTCTGGCTTCTGTGGTGCTTTCTGCTCCCCCTCTGCCCCCCGCCCCCCAAACTTGAAGCTGCAAGGTTGTAAGCCTGGAGCTGTCTAATGCTCTGTCAATGAGGAAAGCTACATAGAGACACACAAATTAAGTCCTTTGTTTTGTCTTTGCATAAAATTGTAGGAGTTGAGTTTTCTGTTACTTCTATCATTCTGCATTGGTATGTACCCTTGGCTTGTCCACCCTAATCAATTATCAGGATTATCTGCCTATCTTTATCTTGAAGGTTAATCATTTATTCTTGCATACGTTTATTTATTCTCTCATTTATACTTATAACTATCATAGGATGCCTACTGTGGCAGATACTGATAGTGTATGCCCAATATCCATTTATTTCTCTTCTTTGTTAACAGAACTGTAATTTTATTCAGACCAATGATGTACCGTCTAAAGCCATGGGTCATAATTAGTCTAAAGTTATAAATTAATCACACTAATCCTGTTGCACACCAATCCTATCTGCTTTCTCAGCCTCCTTTGTAGCTAGTGGTGGTCATGTGACCTAGTTCCAACAAATGAGTCCTCACTGGAAGTTTGCGGAGGGATTTCTGGAAAATTTTCCTTTCCCAATTCTCTTGCTCCTCCTTCCTGTGGCTGTAATGTGTTGAGGTGTGATCACCACCTTGCATCCATGAGGCCGCAAGTATGAGAGAAAGGCTTGAAGAATCACAGAGAAGCCAAACTTTAAGTTGCTGAGCTGATGAATCGCCACCAATCTTCACTTCCCTTAAGATTTATCATGTAAGGGCGCCTGGGTAGCTCAGTTGGTTAAGCAACTGCCTCCGGCTCAGGTCATGATCCTGGAGTCCTGGGATCGAGTCCCGCATTGGGCTCCCTGCTCGGCAGGGGGTCTGCTTCTCTCTCTGACCCTCCTCTCTCTCATGCTCTCTCTCTCTGTCTCTCTCAATAAAAAAAAAAAAAAGATTTATCATGTAAGAATTACAGATCTCTAATCTTTTTAAGTCTCTTCCATCTTTCTGTTACTTGAAGTGGAAAGTATTCCTGCTAGATACAGCTGGGTATGAAAGAACTGGGTAATGGGCTGAATGCTGGAGATACATAGATGTAAAAAGACATGTTCTATTTCAAGAAGTTTGTCATAGAACTATTCAATTACTGCAATGTGTGAGGTAATTGGTATGGTGGAGGTATACAGAAGGTGTGGTGCCTGAAATACCTGAGCTTTGAGTTAACTCTTAAACAGGAATGAAGTTTTCCAAGTGGACCCAGGCATGGAATTGGGAGACTAGAACAATTCATGGGAGTTGGAAGAGAATGTACAAAGATACATAGCTAATTCAGGAGCTATAAGCAGTTATAAGGTGTAAAATATGGGGAAAAAATCAGTAGTGGGAGATGAGTCTGTAGAAGTAAGCTCCAAATTTTAAGGACTCTTACTTTCCATGCAAAAGAACTTAACCTAACATGTGGGTCAGTGGATCAGCACCTGGGTGAATCACCAACAGGCTTTAAGAGTACAGCTTCCCAAGCCCTAACCTAGATCTGCTTTGCAATCTATGTGTATACAGTCCGGGAGTCTGTGTTTTTTAAAACTTTCACAGATGATCGTGGTTAAGAAGTACTGATATAGGTGATAAAGAGATAGTGAAAATTTTTGATCAGGGTCTTTACAAGATCAGATCTGCCTTTTAGAAAGATCCAATTGTGTACCTGGCATATTTGAACACAGAGTGCATCATTTTTTTTTTAAAAACACATTCCTTCTCTATATGACAAAGCTGTTTTCAGTAATAACAATGTGAATATGTTTTGGTACTTTGTTTTTTAAAAATTAAGTATCTAAAAAGAGTAAATTCCAGTTTTGAAGATCCAAATCTAATAAGATATTTTGAGTATGAACTAAAATTTACATGTACTAAACAACACCTGTTTTTTGCACCCTTTTCATTGTTTGAAATGTTAAACACAAAACATCAGTTGGTCACAGAATGACAAAACTGAAGTAACACAAGTTCTATTTATTCATCTTTATAATCACTGTACTATCATTGTGAATCTACTACAGACAGTCCATGCTTTGCGTGGTTCTGATGGCCACAAATTTCAATTTAGTTAAATAACAAAAGGGAGGGAAAGGCTTGGAGAATCACAGTTAAATAACTATTTAACAAAATAGTTAAATAACACCAGTCCCTCAACATCAAGGTTCAAGTTTCAGTTACTAGTTTAGTTTATTAACTGTGAATAATTGCACAAAGTACAATTACAAAGTACTTACACTGGTAGATCTTCGGTCCATAAGTCACTGTGTAAATGACAGATGTGCAGTAGGGTCAGTAACCAATTATGACACTTCCTTAAAAACCTTTGGTGATTGGTCACTGTGCATCTGTTGGTCAGTTTATGCACAGACAATAAAGTGTATAGTTGTGTTACATCCTTGTTGCCCAGTGAAAATCCACATGTCATTTTACAAAAATGGATAACCAAAAGAGGAAATTGACCATCAAAGATGAAAGTGCAACAAAGAAACAAAACTGATAATACTAAAAGTGAAACTCAAATCTAAGTTGCACAGAGTTATGGAAGAAGTAGCTGACCATGCGAATGTTGAGACTGTCTCATTTGAGACTCTAGATATGCAGCCAGAGAAACTCTGTGAAGGTAAATTTACTGACATTAATGAGGCAAGTGGCTGTAATGAAAAATATAAAGATGTCCCTGAGGAAGTGATGCCAGCAAAAACTTCACATTAAAGAAACTCTTACAGATATTTCATGACATTAGAAAAGCCAACTTATCCAAACTTAGAAGGGAGTATGACAATTTGTCAAGGCATAGAACAGATGCCCCTCCCATATGATAAGTTCTAGAACAAGAAGAAGGCAAGCACCATTCAAACTACTCTTGGTAAGTTTTTTTTACAAAGAAAGAAAACACCTTTAATTCGCAGTGTTTCTCATGTTTTGAATTACAGTGTACTAAATAAATGCAAACTTTAATACTTTCTCATTTCCCTATTCATTTATAATAATGAGTTTTTTTTAATGTTTCAACCAAAAAGTTTAAGTCACAAAGGAATCCTTCATTTTCCATTGATTATGACAATTGTTTTGCAGTGATTATGAAGATTTCTGCATGTGTAGTCATTTTTAGTCCCACAATGCCTTGCGAAGCAAGGACTGCCTGTATTCAAGAATGTGTGGTAGCATAGGGGTTGGAGAGAGAAACTGCTCCTAAAGTGAGCTTGAAAGTACTGAATCATGACAGACTTACTCATTAGATAAACACAGGGTGCCAGCTGTGTAATTGGGAATTCTCTGAATTGATTTCTGTGTAAAAGTTGTTTTATTAAAGGATATGAAACTAAAAATGTGCTAATTTGAAGCTCATGTATCTAATATTAAAAGTAGTCATCACAGCAATTGTTTGGAACTTAGAGTGAGAAAAGATTTTTTTTGGTGGGAGGAATAGTTTGTCATTGACATTGGTTAGACTCACTGACTCATATTTGAAAACACACGGAGTTCTTGTCAGTTTTATTATCGTTTCAAACTCTCAACCGTCTTATGCCTACACTCAGGGGGATCATTCCCACCACCCTGCCATTGGTCCGGCGCTGGAAGGACTACTGGAGAAGCAGCGCAGGTGGGGCGGGAGAGTAGAAGGCAGAGAGATAGACTGAAAGGCACTTTGCAGAGAAACTGATGGAGAGGACTTGAGCTAGAGCAGGCACAGTGGAAATTAACTTATGTCAGGCTATTGTTTTGTGTAATGATAATCAAGTTTAATTCTTGCCTGAGATGGCCACTGCCTCTCGAAGTTGCTGCCACAATTCATCTCTATCAGATCCATCCCTCTGTAGATTACTTTTGGGCTTTCCTTGAACTTACCTGTGAACTTGCTCATTGCCCTTCAACTTGTCACTAGGCTTCCAGTTCTCCCTCTATCTGCATCTGACCTTCAGTGTGACTTAGCCATGCCCTCAGTTGGGCTTGATGGTCTAAACAGTCTAACCTGTTACTAGAATTGTTAAATGAAATAAAATTGTTAGTGAAATAGATTCTAGAATTTCTTTATTGATAACATCTTTTAGAATTTACTAACTTTTAAAGTCAGGAATTTGCCCCCATCCCTGCTCTGTTTTCTTGAAATGACTATCCCTATTTCCCTTCTATGTCATCAACCTATAACACTCTTTTATAAGTTTCTTTCATTAGGCTGGAGACATATGTATTTACTTTAACATATATCTGAATGTCTTGGAAAAAGTTCAATAACGACAAAACCTGGAGTTATAATAATTGTAGTTGCCAGAAGTGACAAATTGATGGCCTGCAGGCCAAATTCATTCTTCAACTGCATTTAATTTGGCCCAATTAAATCTTTTTAATTGGTTACTAGTACTTCAAATTTGAGATCCTTTGCACAAAAATAAGGCTTTTCTGCTTTGTCTTCAAAGTTTTCATTAACACTGGGTCTGTATTTCTTTTTCTTTTTTTTCTTTTTTTAAAGATTTTATTTATTTGACAGAGACACAGTGAGAGAGGGAACACAAGCAGGGGGAGTGGGAGAGGGAGAAGCAGGCTCCCTGCTGAGCAGGGAGCCTGATGCGGGGCTCGATCCCAGGACCCTGGGATCATGACCTGAGCCGAAGGCAGACGCTTAACGACTGAGCCACCCAGGCACCCCGGGTCTGTATTTCTATAAGGTAATAGTCAACTGGTGCTAAGTAGGGGCTACCTCTTTTAGGGTCTCTCTAAACTTGATTTCTGCTTTTATGAGACCTACTTGAACCTAGTAGACATTTGAATTTGTAACTCATGATTTAGAATTTAGAGGCTACCTTATTATCAAAGGCCACATTAGTCAAAACTGTTTCCTTCAGAATAAATAATCAGACTGTTGACTGTCTATTCTCCAAAAGGCCACCTAATAAATTTAGCTTTGATCAACATGGGTTTTTTGTTTTTTTTTTTTAAGTTTTCAGCACCCATACATAAAGATAGGGTAAATTTTGCTTGGCTTTGGAGAGTGAAAATACAGGAGGGGTGCTTCTTCCCGATTATGCAGATAGGAATAAATTAAGTATTGTAAAAGTAGGTGCAGATTTCCTAAACTGTGACCACACCGTGCACTAGTCCAGTCTATCATGGCATAATATCTGGCAGGGGATCTGTGAATATTTGCTTGCATGTCCATCCCAAGGTCTTTTCCAGCTCCACTTCTCATCACCACTCAAGAACACCCAATGATTTAAGCCACTCAGGCACGTTCTTTCTAAAGTGAAAAACAAAGTCTGCATACGCATAAATCTGCCAAACTTACTATACAGCCAGTTTACCTAACCAAACAGACTGCTCAGTTTTTCCCTCTAAAATACCTGCTATTTGGGTCAGTTCACTGCAGATGGGTCTTCTTGAAGAACAAAAGATGTGCACTTGCGTTATGTTTTCATGATTAGAAGGTCTATTGCATTGGTTGTCCTAGAACAAAACAACTTTAATTCAGAGCTCCTTATTTTAGGAAACCAATGGAAACTTGCCTTCATATTTTTTTAAAAAAAGTAAGCTTTTCTTTTAGAATAGTTTTTGATTTACAGGAAAGTTACAAAGATAGTACTGAGAGTACTCCTCACCAAGTTTCCCCTATTATTAACATTTTACATTACTGTGGAACATTTGTCATAACTAAGGAACCAACATTGGTGCATTACAATGAACTGAAGTCTACATTTTATTTGGATTTAACTAGCTTTTCCTTGATGTTCTTTTTTTTCTGTTCCAGGATCCCATTACCACAAAAAACACATTACATTTATTTATCATGTCTCTTTAGGCTGTTCTTGGCTGTGACAGTTTCTTGGATTTTCTTTGTTTTTCATGACTTGGATAATTTTGAGGAGTACTGGTTGGATATTTTATAGAAGTCCCTCAGTTTAGGGTTTTCTGATGTTTTCTCCTAATCAGCCTGGGGTTATGAGATTTTAGAAATACTAACAGAGAGGTCAAGTGCTCTTCTTATTACATTATATCACATCAAGGGCACAGGCTATCAACATTACTTGTTAATGATGATGTTAAGCTTGATCACTGGGTTTACCTAGTGTTTGCCAGCTTTCTCTACTGTAAATTTACTGCCCTCCCTCACTCTGCTTCTTTATTTGAAAGCATGTCAGTAGGTACAGTCCACACTCAAGGTGTGAGGATTTAAAATCTTATTTCCTTGAGGGGGTAGAATCTACATAAATTTATTTGGAATTCTGCATTGAAGATTTGTCACTTCTCTCCATTTATTCAGTAATTTATTTGTATAAGTAAAGGCTCACAAATATGCATTTTATACTGGGGTTATAATTCACTACTCCTTATTTATTTTGTTGCTCAGATTATTTCAGCTTTGGCCTTTGAGAACACTTTCAGTTTGGCTCATGTGTCCCTTTGATATGCCCCCATCATTTTGTTTATTGAGCACTTCCTTACTTTCTGGCATTGCGAGATTCTCTAGGCTCATCTTTTATATTCCCTGTCCAAGTCCTAGAATCAGTCATTTCTCCAAGGAGCCCTGGTTTCTTTTATTAAAGAATGGTATTAGAAACCAAGATCTGGGCATTGGATGTGCTCATTGCTCCTGGGATGTCATTGTTTCTAGGCCCTCTCAGTGGGCAGAGCTAGGACATGTGTAAAATTATTTCTGTATCTATCTGTATCTATTTTAAACTAAACATAAGTTCATACTGATGTTTCTGACTCTAACTCAGCACCACATGGCTCATTCTGCTTCTACCCTGATTTGTAATGTCTCAGTAGTGAGAAACCTAGATCCTACCACCCATCATCCATTTACTCCTTTGTGCAATCCCAGTATAAGATTTTCTTATCTCCATAGTCTCTACATATCATGGGTTCATGAGAGATCTTGGGGCCCTAACTCAGGTAGGAAAACCATGTTACTTTTCGTTCTTTCTAAATAACTATGTAGGCAGTAAAGCACATTTGGCTACACTGCAAAATAAATTTCTCAGCATGTTTTCTTAATCCATTGAAATAGATAAGTATGCATTAGCAGATAATATATCTGAGCATATGTAGAATACTATGGATACTATGAATGGTAATTAGGGGGTATCAGGTCTAGAGGATTTATGAAGGCAAGTGATTGAACAGGTAAATATAGAGTTTAGTCATTCAACATATTAGAGGTAGAAACTTTGTTTTTTGTATACAACAGAAACCCCTTGGGAAGCTTTAGTATACTCACTACTTGGTTGCAAAAAAAAAAAAAAGATTTCTTATAAAAGGATATTTTATAAAGTTGTACAAATGAAATTTTACCATTTGGGAGTAACAAAAACCAAGGTGAGTGATATTTAGGGAATTAAATTATAAAATGAGATAACATAAGTTTGGGGTATACTGAGCTATAACATTAGGAGTTGTTTGAATGCAGAAACAGCTTAATCTATTTCTGGAGTAAAATAAATTTCTAGTTTTCTTGAAAAAAATGCTAATGCAAACATGTTATAAAAATTTCCCATATCATTAGATGGAAGCAAGTAAAATAATGACTGTACTTCTGGGAAAGCCTGCAGTGCTTTTGGAAGAATTGATCATGTTCTCCAGTGAGAGCCTTGTTCTGGGTGCTGTAATTGTACCAGGGATGGAATGTGAAGCTACTTTTATTGCAGAGAGATGGAGGACTAATACTAACAAACACAAGGAAACCATTGAAAACGACCAAAGAAGACCTCTGAAGTTCACAATCAATATGAAGTTTTGGTACAACATGGAGTATGAGTTGGGACTATGACAGTAGGAGATAATTCTACAAAACTTTCATTAAAGCTGTAGCTCATGGCCTATTACTGATTGTACACTCATCACCTTGGGAAGCACAAAAATATTACAAAAATAAAAATACTGATTTACTCATCACCTTGTGAAGCACAAAAATACTACAAAAATAAAAATACTGATGTGCCCTTTCCAGATATTAAAAACTAAAATTGACATCCAAGTCAATATCCAACTATTCCTAGCTTGGTGATCCATATTGGGAAGTTTAAGTGGCAGTGTTAAATTTCAAGAGAGGTCTTATAGGTATCTCTAGTTCTGTGTCCCCATCCCTCTTAGGTCAACAACACTCATTTCTGCTGGGGACACATCTAACTGTCTATAGATGTTCTTGTCATCTCACATTATTTAAGGGGGAAAGGGTACTTAGAAACCCTAACATCGCTGCAGAGAGGCTTAGAGAAGGAAACTCTGCCTGGGCTTATTAAGTAAATCAGATATAAGTATATGAAGTGGATTAAAGGGAGAAGCTAGGAGATCATGTAGGGAGATTTAGAAAGATTTTGTTTGTGGTACATTCTTGAAACATTTGATACACTATTCAAACCTATCCCATTCTTTAATATGGAGGGTTTAATGGAATAAACACCCATGACTGGTTACATTAGTATGGATAACCAAGAACCAATTGACCAGATGAATCTGGTGCAATTGTTTGAGTTAGTGCAATTCTCACAATGAATGATTGTGTCTATTACTGATTGTACACTCATCACCTTGGGAAGCACAAAAATATTACAAAAATAAAAATACTGATGTGCCCTTTCCAGATATTAAAAACTAAATTTTTTACAAGGTATGGTTCATTTTTGTTAAAAAAAAAAGGTTATAGAATATTCCTTATTGATGTGCCATGAATCTGTCAAATTGGGTAAGTACAAAAATAGATTTTATCTCTTTATCCTCAGTAGTGAAATCTCTCTGCTTTATGGTTCCAAGTCAAGAAAATGATGTTCTATATCATATCCATACTAAATACTTTCAAAATATGATGTTTGTGTAATAATTTTTCTTTTATAAAATATTTGCACAACCATTATTTTAATTGGAGCTACCAAACAGGACAAATGTCAGATTTAAAAAATATTTTCTTGGAAATTCTGAAAGAAAATGATTCTTTTAAATGTTCTATTAATATTTTATCTATTCATATATTACAGCTCCTAATCCCAATGTATGTTATACTATTATAGTTTCAGCTTTAAGGTAAAGATAAAGTTTTAATGACATGGAAACTTATATTAACAATACAATGAATCCTAATCATAGGAAATATTTTCATTAAAGAAAACTCTATTTCATTTTAATTTCTTCTAGTTTGATTTGACCATTTCTGAACATGTGTCCACTATGTGGAGGGTGCTATGCTGTGGCTATAAGAGATAGCATGAGTAAAACCACTTCCTGCTCCCAAGAACTAATAATCGTACTGCTATGGGGAGTGTGAGAGAGTCAAGACAAGGACAAAAGAAACTATGATGCTAAGCAGTACATGATAATGCTGGAGAAATAAAAAGCAATGTGCTATGGGAATTCAAAGGAAGAACACAGAGCCCTGACTTGGGAAGATTGGGGAAAGCTTCACAGAGGTAGTGAGTAAGACATTTGCTTTGAAGAATACACAGAATTTAAAGAAGTGAAGAAGTTTAAACATAGTTGTGGTCAGAAACAAAAAGTATTTGAGCTCAGGGTGTCTCAATGAGTTGAACTTTGTTTTCTGCTAAAGATATCTGTAAACCATCATTTTATCAGTGAAAGACAGAGATATTTTTTAAAAGCCTTATGATCTGGGTTATCTCAAATTTTCTCAGAAAATTGTAGTCCAGAGAAATTAAGTGCCAGTTCAGAAACCATGGGGCCTTGTTAAAAGGATCAGATTAGAGCCATCTCCTTATTTCCAGGCCAGTGCTAAACCCATTTCACTTACAAAACAAAACAAAACAATGACACAAATGTCAATGACTTGTGGAGGTTTCTTTTCATTATTTAGGATGTTAATATAAAGAAAAAATTCAAGTGACTGTTTTTTGGTAATGAGAGATGGCATCTGAGACTTCTTTCTACACTATGTATATTGGTTTGATACAGCTGCCTTAATAAAAATACCATAGAGTGGCTTAAACAAAAGAAATTTATTTTCTCACAATTCTAGAGACTGGAAGTCTAAGATGAAGGTGTTGGCAGGGTTGGTTTCTCCTGAGGCCTCTCTCCTTGACTTATAGATGGCTGCCTTTTCCCTGTCCCCCCATGACCTTGAATCTGTGTGTATGCATCCCTGGTGTCTCTGTCTTTTCATATAAGAGCACCAGACATGGATTCGGATCTACTCATATGATCTGATTTGACCATAATTACTTCTTTATTTTTTATTTTTAAATTTTTTTTAGAGAGGGAGAGAAAGAGAGAGAGAGGCAGGGAGGGGCAGAGGGAGAGGGAGAGAGAGACTCTTAAGCGGGCTCCACGCCCAGCACAGAGTCTGACTCAGGGCTCGATCTCACAACCCTGAGATCATGACCTGAGCCAAAATCAAGCATTGGACATTTAACTGACTGAGCCACCCAGGCGCCCCCATAATTACTTCTGTAAGGCCCTATCTCCAAATACAGTTACATTCTGAGGTAGTATTGGAGGTTGGAAGTTCAACATATGAATTTGGAGAGACAAAATTCAGCCTGTAACACTATGTCACAGTCTTGACTAAATGGAAGGAAATAATAGAAGCCATTTCTACCAGGCAGGCACTAAGCATATGTTATCTCATTTAATCCCCACAATAAACAGGCCCAATTACCATGATCATTTTCATGATGAGGAAAATGATTCTAAGAGAGGGTAAATGATGTGGTTAGTACCACACATGTAGAAAATGCTGGAATCAAGACTCAAACATAGAGTGTTGAGCTGTGGATCTCCACTGCCACTTTGGAACAGAGGTTTAAGAGCCTCTGGTGGGGAATGACAGCATGAGATCCCTCTAATCCCTTTAAAACTACTTTTCCCGGGCACCTGGGTGGCTCAGTTGGTTGGGTGACTGTCTTTGGCTCAGGTCA
>NW_027784374.1:0-289 GCF_054177405.1 Leptonychotes weddellii | reverse complement strand
ACTATTTTTTCCAATTGTAAGGAAGAAGCACATCTGTAGTTGAAAGAGGACATGGCCAATACACAAAGGCAAGCATAGTGTCAAGGTGGGAAAAAAAAAAGAGCAAGACCTCAGTCAATATCATTTGATTTCCTGGATCTAGTTGTCCCTGGACATTGGAGTTTTATGTGTTGATTTGGCAAGAGTTTTTTTTTTTTTTATTTTTTTTATTCTTATGTTAATCCCCATACATTACATCATTAGTTCTAGATGAAGTGTTCCATGATTCATTGTTTGTGCATAACACCCA
>NW_027784373.1:0-289 GCF_054177405.1 Leptonychotes weddellii | reverse complement strand
AGAGCTGTTACACAGAAGATAATTCTTTAAATACTTTAGATTTTTCAGTAAATTGTAAATTAGGTCAATTTATAATTAAACAGGCATAGGTACTGTATGCAATATATTTTAATAATTTAAAGGGCTTTTTTCTTAAATGATGTGTATGATAAAAATCTGTCCATTTTAATTTTGGAAAATTTGTTTTATTGTTCTGTAATTTTTTTTTTTAAAGATTTTATTTATTTATTTGAGAGAGAGAATGAGAGAGAGCACATGAGAGGGGGGAGGGTCAGAGGGAGAAGCAGAC
>NW_027784372.1:0-289 GCF_054177405.1 Leptonychotes weddellii | reverse complement strand
GTGTGCATATCCGTTCGGGGGGATCCGTGTGCATATCCATGTGTGTGTGTGTGTGTGAGTCTGTGTGAGTCTGTGTGCATATCCGTGTGTGTCCATGTGGGTCATGTGCATATCCGTGTGTGTGTGTGTGTCTGTGTGTGTGTGTGTCTGTGTGGGTCATGTGCATATCCGTTTGGGGGGGTCCGTGTGCATATCCGTGTGTGTGTGTCTGTGTGTGTGTGTGTGTCCGTGTGGGTCTGTGTGCATATCCATGTATGTGTCCATGTGGGTCATGTGCATATCTATGTGT
>NW_027784371.1:0-289 GCF_054177405.1 Leptonychotes weddellii | reverse complement strand
TGAGAAAGAACGCAGAGAGGTCGAGTGACCGGCCCAAGGTCACACCGCCCGCACCTGGCAAAGCCCAGGCAGACCCAGGTCTGTGTGGACGCAAAGCCGGGGCATTTCCCCCGTGAAACAAAGACTTGCTTCTTCTTGAGGGAGGCAGCTCCACTCTGGGACCCTGACCTTGGGAGTCCCACACCCCAGGGCTCAGACAGCGCCGGGTGGCCAACGTGGGCTCCCAAGCACATACTGATGGCCGACCAGGGCAGGGAGCCCCCAGAGCCCCAGGCCGGGCTCCCAGCAC
>NW_027784370.1:0-289 GCF_054177405.1 Leptonychotes weddellii | reverse complement strand
ACATTCAGAGTAACTATTGAAAGATATGAATTTAGTGCCATTGTATTACCTGTAAAGTCACTGTTTCTGTCTATTGTCTCCATTCCTTTCTGGTCTATGTTACTTTTGGACTTTCACTTCGCTTACAGGATCCCCTTTAATATTTCTTGTAGGGCTGCTTTGGTGATCACAAATTTTTTGTTTCTATTTGTCCTGGAAGTTCTTTATCTCTCCTTCTATTCTGAATGACAGCCTTGCTGGATAGAGTATTCTTGGCTGCGTATTTTTCTCATTTAGCACCCTGCGTATA
>NW_027784369.1:0-289 GCF_054177405.1 Leptonychotes weddellii | reverse complement strand
TTTTTCACTCAGCATAATACCCTCCAGTTCCATCCATGTTGATGTAAATGGTAAGATTTCATCCTTTCTGATGGCTGAGTAATATTCCATTGTGTGTGTGTGTGTGTGTGTGTGTGTGTGTGTATACCACATCTTCTTTATCTATTCATCTGTCGATGAACATCTCGGCTCTTTCCACAGTTTGGCTATTGTGGACATTGCTGCTATAAACATTGGAGTGCAGGTGCCCCTTTGGATCACTACATTTGTATCTTTGGGGTAAATACCTAGTAATGCTTTTGCTTGGTCC
>NW_027784368.1:0-289 GCF_054177405.1 Leptonychotes weddellii | reverse complement strand
CCCTGCATGGAAGCCACATGAGAAAGGGGCGCCCTTCCTATTACTGGCGGGACAGAGACCGGGTCTCCCCGCGGAGGACCCAGAAGGACAGCCTCCGGGCCTGATGTGCGCTTCCTTCACGCAGCCGAAGCGCGTGGAAGGGAAGGCATGCAGGAATCGATGGGACGTGATGTGGTAACAACGTGTCTGCGAGAGTTTCTGGAAGAGGGACAGGGGACAAAGCCGCCACCATGCCACACGCGGGGCAGGGTCGCTCCCACTTTCCAGGTTTTTTCCAAGGCCGGTGTGT
>NW_027784367.1:0-289 GCF_054177405.1 Leptonychotes weddellii | reverse complement strand
AATAAAATTAAGTTTACCAAATACAAACTTAATTATGCTCACTATATAATTTTGTCACTCTATAAAACAGAAAACCATTCTTGAGGCATTAAGAAATATTGATTCACAAACACAAAAATTCCTGTCTCACTGCTTCCATTCTGAGGTTCCAGTGATCCAAATGGACATAGCCAGATAAAAATGACCTAGATACAGGAACGCGGCAGGGATGTCCACTATCACCACTGCTATTCAACAGAGTATTGGAAGTCCTAGCCACAGCAATCAGACAACAAAAAGAAATAAAAGG
>NW_027784366.1:0-289 GCF_054177405.1 Leptonychotes weddellii | reverse complement strand
TTCCTGGGCTCTAGGAACTCTCCCAAAATGACCCTCAACCCTGTTATTCTGAGCATTATGGTGTCAGTCACCGCATGACCTTAGGTAAGTTACCTTTATCTTTCCATCAAATGTGGAAGGTTGATATTTGTATCCCACTGAGCTGTCTGTCTTTTGTGGTGCTCACATAAGCTAGGAGACAAGAAAATGCCTTAGAAGATGGAAGGGCTGTTCAGAGAGAAAGCATCTTTTGTTTTTAAGGCTGAGGCTTCCCCCAGGGCCCTCATAGTTTCTTTTTCTTTTTTTTTTT
>NW_027784365.1:0-289 GCF_054177405.1 Leptonychotes weddellii | reverse complement strand
GGATCCCTACTTTTGTATCTTTGGGGTAAATACCCAGTAGTGCAATTGCTGGATCATATGGTAGCTCTATTTTCAACTTTTTGAGGAACCTCCATACAGTTTTCCAGAGTTCAGCCAACATTTTAAATACATAAACTGTTTGGATGATCAATGCAACTTCTAAGACACTCTCCTTTAGAATTAGCTGGACACAGTTACCAAAGATATGTGTTTATTGCAGTGTTATTTGGGAGGAGAATGGCAACAACCTAAATATTAATCGATAAGAGCCTGGTTCAATAACATATAT
>NW_027784364.1:0-3445 GCF_054177405.1 Leptonychotes weddellii | reverse complement strand
CTTACCAAGTAATTATATATTTGGGAAGATATGATCATTATGTATCAAACCATAACAAAGTAATGCAATAAAATCCACTTATGGAGAATATAGTGAATTGATATCCAATATTCATCCCTCTTCTTGATACACTCCATAAGCTGAAGACTAAAAAATTCAACTCCTCAAAATTTCTTGCAACTAGCATTTCCTATGTTATTAAAGCTCAGTCAATTGGATGAACTCATACATGTTTTAGAAGTTGACAGTATGGCAAATGCTGCACTTTTGCAAGCATTATCATGGAAACATTTGAGTTTTGGGGGGGTGATATTAACCAAGTTCTTTGCATGTATCCCTGGGTGTTGGGATTCAGGCTTCAATTTTGCTTGGATCTAACAGACACAGTCTAATTCTAGAGTCAATAACTCTGGGAGATCTTTCTCATGCTTTCTTCACAGTCATCAACAGGCACAGTGGTCTCCCTTAATTATGGTAGACTTAGCAGCTTCCCTAACCTTTCAGTTTAGTAGTATTTTCTGATATGTCATTCCTGGATGCCCCATCAATGGAAAGTCTGTTCTTACCACCTTCTAAAAATTTAGTTAACCTATATTTTCTATTTTCCTTTGTCAAAAGCTTGAAATATTTGGTGAATTTTTGTTACCTACAACTGAACCCTAACTAATATAAATTTGTTTGGTGTATTCGGTGTTTACTAAAATATTCAAACAAAGGAGTATGAATTAAGACTTTAATATTACAATAAGGCTTCAGAAAGAAAATGGATTTAAAGTTAGACCTCAAATCAGCTAAGATTTTGATAGCCTAAAGCATGAGAAAATGCCAATTCAGAGGTGAGAAGTAACTTGAATTGATGACAACAGAAATGAACTTGCATACACCTACTTTTCAACCATGTACTAAATGCCCATTACATGTCGAGTATTGTGAATACAGTAGTTCTGAATCACCATAAACACTGATTTGAATACAGTGAAGAATATATTTGGGAGAAATGATGAATATACAATTGAGTTAATAGGAGGGAAGTAATGTGTTAGCTAATTGAATTTAAGTTTTAAAAAAAGGGAAAAAAATAAATGTTTGGTAGAATTAAAAAAAAAAAAAAAATAGGAGGGAAGTAAAATAGAGGAGGCCCTAAAACTGGGGAAGTTATTGAAAGAAATAGTCTTTGAAGGATTTTTGAAAAGGGAGTGACATGATAAAATCACTGTTTAAAACATAACATGGGCAGTGATATGTAAGACCGTAGAGGAGCTTGACTAGAGGGATATTAAGATTAATGATGCTGGAAAGGGAGGCATAAATACAAGATCGAGATATTTTAGGAAGAGATGATGTCTATAGCATAGAGATTCATCTTAGTGAGCAATTAACTTTAGAATATAAACATTAATAAAGACTTTCATGTAAGGCTCTAGTGGAAATGAGATCACAGGTATAAATAAAGGACTGTATGGAGCTAGAAAGAGGGCAAATGTGTGTTCCATGATATAGGACTTCTCAGAAATGAGAGACGTTCTCTGCTGTCTGTAGGCTGTAGTGAAGTGGAAAGCTATACCAGTTGCAACTCAATGAAATAAGATGTTTGAGAAGTTTATTTGGGGAGTTCACTAGGAAAATGATTAAGGATGTGGACCAGAAGAAAGCCAGACAGTATAAATTTCATATAGGCCAAATCTCCCTACAGTATTCTATAGCCCAGGTGTGACCATCAGAGAAAAGGAATTTAGATACTCTCTACAAAATGTGTGTAAATATGTTAACTCCAGATAATGTAGGAGATAAATAAGGTGAAATAAATGGCAATGTCAGGATTTCTAAACCAATTTCAGGGTTTAATATTAATACAAATAACCTCTAAGAATGACATGTGTCACAATTCTCTAGTTTGTTTCCTTTTCCCCCTAAAGTTTTGAGGTATTCCACGATTTTGTGTGAAAAAGGCAGCCCAGATATAATGATGAGACTTTTGCTCCTGAATGAGGAGGGACAGAGTGAGTAACCGCTGATACCCAAATGGAAAAACTTACATCTCCTCACCTTGTCTAGTTAGCCTTGCATTAGAGACATCTGTAACAGGCAGACATTTATTTCCTAGGCTCAGAAGTTATCTTGTCAACATCCTCCTTGGCCCACAGGAGAGGTAGCACCTGGAGGGCCTTAAGGACCAGAAAGGAGGCTATCTATCCTTCTCCACCTTACCTAGGGGGAATCTTAGTGGGGAGTGGCCAGGAGTGGTTATTCCTAGCCGTGTCCCTGAGTGTTAATAGAGAGAGCTCAGTAGTATACTTGGGGAGTATAAGGGAGCAGGGGTTGAATTAAGAGAATGGGAACAATAAAAAAGGGATTTTACAGGCTCTAGGAAAGGGGAAGAATTAAGTTATTCCTGGTCCTATCTCCCTTAGGAGCAGGGAGCAGCTTTCCCTCTCAGTATTTTCTTTTCATACTTTTTTTTGTGTTGTTGTTATGTTAGTCACCATAAAGTATATCATTAGTTTTTGATGTAGTGTTCCATGATTCATTGTTTGTATATAACACCCGGTGCTCCATGCAATACATGCCCTCCTTAATACCCATCACCAGGCTTACCCATCCCCCATCCCCCTCCCCTCTAAATCCCTCAGTTTGTTTCCTGGAGTCCATAGTCTCTCATGGTTCATCTCTCCCTCCAATTTCCCCCCTTCATTTTTCCCTTTCTTCTCCTAATGCCCTCTGTGCTAGTCCTTATGTTCCACTAATAAATGAAACCATATGATAATTGACTTTCTCTGCTTGACTTATTTCACTTAGCATAATCTCCTCCAATTCCAACCATGTTGATGCAAAAGTTGGGTATTCACCCTTTCTGATGGCTGAGTAATATTCCATTGTATATATGGACCACATCTTTATCCATTCGTCTGTTGAAGGGCATCTTGGCTCTTTCCACAGTTTGGCTATTGTGGACATTGCTGCTATGAACATTGAAGTGCATGTGGCCCTTCTTTTCACTACATCTATGTCTTTGGGGTAAATATCCAGTAGTGCAATTGCTGGGTCATAGGGTAGCTCTATTTTCAACCTTTTTGAGGTACTTCCACACCGTTTTCCAAAGTGACTGTAACAACTTGCATTCCCACCAACAGTGTAAGAGTGTTTCCCCTTTCTCTACAACCTCTCCAACATTTGTTGTTTCTTGCCTTGTCAATTTTTGCCATTCTAACTTGTGTAAGGTGGTATCTCAATGTGGTTTTGATTTGAATTTCCCTGATGGCTAATGATAATGAACATTTTTTCATGTGTCTGTTAGCTATGTGTATGTCTTCTTTGGAGAAGTGTCTGTTCATGTCTTCTGCCCATTTTTTGACTGGATTATTTTGGGTGTTGGTCTTTTGGGTGTTGAGTTTGAGAAGTTCTTTATAGATCTTGGATATCAGTCCTTTATCTGTAGTGTTATTTG
>NW_027784363.1:0-289 GCF_054177405.1 Leptonychotes weddellii | reverse complement strand
AAGCTGGGCTAAATTAGAAGATGCAGAGTAAGAAAATGTTATGTCCACACCCATTCATGCAGCAAGGATACGCAGCGAGGATAGAACCCACAGGTGCTGAGACTGTCCTGGAGCCCTTCGCGCTGGAACCATTTAACACTGCGTGGTGATACGTAAGAAATAACACCACGGGGATGTTTTCACTGGACGTTCGAATTCAGATAATAAATCTCAAGGAACAAATGTATTCATGGTGGCAACCTCCCCACATACCCAACAAAGGCCACATTTCAGCAAGCTGCGTCCTGAC
>NW_027784362.1:0-289 GCF_054177405.1 Leptonychotes weddellii | reverse complement strand
GATTTGTTAATAATGGGTTTTGTTCAAAACAGAAACTGGTCCTGCAAAGGCGGTGACCTCGTTTGCTCCATGAGCTCCGCACTGAAGAGAAGCCTCGCTTGCTGCTTGAGCTCACTTCACCAGGAGAGGTAATTACAGGGAAAATCAAATCTATGGACTGTGTCCCATTGCCTTTTACCTGCACAGAGTGGGAGGGGGCTGGCGGCCGCGTGCTCAGCCCATGTTTAGAAGATTCATGTTTATCTAATGGGAAGTCAATATTATTGTCCGGGAAAGAGTCAGGGTGTTG
>NW_027784361.1:0-289 GCF_054177405.1 Leptonychotes weddellii | reverse complement strand
AGACTAGAGAAGTATCTTTCAGAGTAAGTTCCTTTACTCTCTCATCCCAGTACTCTCTCAAGGGGCAAGTATGTATTCTCTTCAGGTACTTTACATATTTTATATGCTTAATCATGGTTGTTTGATGTGCAAATAATCTTTGAATGAATGAAGAGCTCCCTATCTTTGCACAGTTGCTTAATATAACTTAATATATGTACACTTAGAGTTTGTTCCTACGGTATTCTTTATTCTTTATGCTCTTTATGTAAACAGCAACTCTCCTCTAATACAGAGGTTGTGAAAGACT
>NW_027784360.1:0-289 GCF_054177405.1 Leptonychotes weddellii | reverse complement strand
ACTAGAGAACAAAGAGCAAAATAGACCTAAAACAATCAGAAGAAAAGAAATAATGAAAAGTTAAAAGAGAATACATGGAATTGAAAACATCAAAACAATAGAGAAAGTAAATGAATTCAAAAGCTAGTTCTTTGAAAAGACCAATAACATTGATACCTCTCGGCAGATTAAATAAGAAAAAGAGAAAGAAGACACATTTCAGCAACATCAGCAATTAAAGAAGGGGGTTATAACTACTGGATCCTATGCACATTAAAAGTTTAATAAGGAAATATTATGAACAACTCTA
>NW_027784359.1:0-289 GCF_054177405.1 Leptonychotes weddellii | reverse complement strand
GAGCCCAGAATAGATCTCAGAGGCCACCCCCAGACAGCCTCTCAGACTGGTCAGCTGTGCCCCTCAGGTCTTGTCCTGGTGTGCTCCAGGGTGCAATGACTCAGTGATCCCCACGAGGGGCCACTGGGAGAGCTGGGGAAGGGAGAAGGGCAGAGACCAATGCGTGGGTCAGCGGCAGGTGGCTCAGGGATGGGACCACAAGAGGAAGCAGGGAGGGGAGGCAGAGGTAGACTGGGCTGCACTGGGCAGGGAAGTTGGAGGGAGCGGGCCAGGGAAGGGGGGAGGGAGC
>NW_027784358.1:0-289 GCF_054177405.1 Leptonychotes weddellii | reverse complement strand
AGATGACTTTTTTAAGAAGTTCTGTAATGAAGAGAAATAGCGAAGGCACTTGCTTACCAGGGCCAGCAGAGCGGAGGGAAAGTGGTTTTTTTTATGTGGGTGTTTGTCGGTTTGGTTTCTTGTTTGGTGGGCTAGTTTGATTACGGTCAGGGAGCAAGGGCCAGTGGTGAAGCTAAAGAGAGAAAGAAAGGGAGATTACATGAAAATGACAGAGCAAAGCTTCAAGGCTGGCAAGAACTCCAATCGAGAGACTAGAATGGCAGGTTAGCCATGGAGGAGGAAGCTGTAA
>NW_027784357.1:0-289 GCF_054177405.1 Leptonychotes weddellii | reverse complement strand
TGTATGGCAAATATATGAATTATGAATAGTAAAAAGAACCTATGAACCTACCAATGAACTTAATACTAGGCTTTACTCTTAGCAATGAATCTACCTGCGTGCTTTGTTCCTTCACGACCCTACACCTCTCCCTCCAGAGACAGTTGAACACTGCACTGAATTTGGTGCTAATCATTGACTGGCCATATAGCTTTAGTACGTGTATTTATAAATAAACAATACAATATTTACTCTTGATTGGTTTTGAACTTTATATAAGGAGTCTCAGTTTGCATTTCCCTGCTTACAA
>NW_027784356.1:0-289 GCF_054177405.1 Leptonychotes weddellii | reverse complement strand
GGAAGTTCTTTATCTCTCTTTCTATTCTGAATGATAGCCTTGCTAGATAGAATATTCTTGGCTGCAGATCTTTCCCATTCAGCACTAAATATATCATGCCATTCAACAGGGAGAAGAATTTTAAGGCAGGCTAAGGAAGATATTGTAAACTGAATAATGGCCCCTAAAGATATCCAAATCCCAGTCCCTAGAACAAGTGAATGTTACCTTCTATGGAGAAAGGGACTTTGGAAATGTGATCAAATCAAGGATATTGAGAAGGGAGATGGTCAGGTGGGTCTAAATGTCA
>NW_027784355.1:0-289 GCF_054177405.1 Leptonychotes weddellii | reverse complement strand
GCATTTAAGGAGTTAGCAGAGAGGAGCCATGGAAAGAGGCCAAAGAGATTAGGAAGGCAGAAATCTATCCTGGAAGTCAGGAGGATGCGGACGTGTGGGAGTGTGGGCAGCAAGGTTCAATGGTATCTTAAAATCAGATAGGATGAAAAGAACACGTTCGATTGACTGCTAGAAGTCACTGGTGACTTTCAGGAGAGCAGTGTGAATGGAAGGCACATTGTGATAAGCAGAGAATGGGAATCGGGGAGTGGGGAGTAAGCTTTCTCTTTCTGGAAGGTTAACATGTGAC
>NW_027784354.1:0-3445 GCF_054177405.1 Leptonychotes weddellii | reverse complement strand
ATCATCCGTGCCAGGGCTGAAGCGAACAGCATGCGCTGAGGTCCGTGCGCTGGACAGGGAGTCTGTCCCGCGCACTGCGGGTACTAACGAGTAGGCAGAGAACAGAGTTGGTACTAACATGCAAAACGAAATTGTTCCGAGAGCTTAAACACTTTTTTGAATTACAATACAAGCTCAATTTAAAAAAGCTCGGAAAAATACAATTTTATGATAAAGATCACTCATGAACATCCCCCCAAAGAACCACTAGCAAAACTCACTGTTAGCTTTGCTCTGTTCCCTGGTTCAAGTGTTGCGGTTTTAGCCTTAGTGCGGCCCCTGTTGCCTCTATTCCCCAACTACCCTGGGCTCTTTTCGATTTTACCGATAATAGCCTTGATTCTCGTCCATATGCATTTACTGAGCACCTTCGGTATGTACCTGAAACCATCTATTGGTCCCCAGGCAAAGAGCAATTGTCTGTTCACTTTATGTTTTTTTTTTAAAGATTTATTTTATTTGAGAGAGGGAGAGAGAGAGCGAGAGAGCTTGAATGCGAGTTGGGGAGAGGGACGGGGAAGAGAGTCCTCAAGCAGATTCCCTGCTGAGTGCAGAGCCCAGCTCGGAGCTTGATCCCATGACCCATGAGATCGTGACCTGAGCTGAAACCAAGACTCAAGACGCTTAAGCGGCTGAGCCACCCAGGTGCCCCTTGTCTGTTTGTTTTAAAGTAGGGTTTCTCAGTTTGGGTACTCTGGACATTTTGGGTGGATAATTTTTTATTTCAAGGGCTGTTCTCTACATTGGAGGATGTTCAAAGCATCTCTGACTTCTACCCACCAGACGACAAGACCAGCCTCAGGAAATGTGTTCCGGAGGCTCCATTACCTCTGGCTGAGAACCACTGCAGAACAGCCGAGGGGGCTGTGTTCACGTTCACCACATGCTGTGACGTCACTTTATACCCCGGGGAGAAGCGCATGACTCCAGCTTGCCGGTAAACCAACATTACTTTCAGGAAGTCAGTGGCTTTTCTCCAGAATGAATGACTCACCACCAACCCCACTTCCCGGGCTTCCCCGACTCTGCTGCAGGCGCTCTCTCTGCAGGGCAGCTCCCAGCCATGAGCCATGGGTTGGGTGGGAAGTCTTCAGCCTTTATCAGAACACTACTTCACATCTTCAAGCAGCTGGTCTTGCCCAGCCCAAGTTACACACCTTACCGGTCTCTCTCTCTCTCCGCCCACAGAGCTCTGCAAATCCTGCAGACCGATTGCTTCATTGAACTTTTTGTTTTGGCCTAAGATGTGGACATGTACTTCCACCTGCAGACCTCTGAACTTACTGTTGACTGAAAAGCCCAACGGTCTCCTCCCCAGAGGTTTCACGGCCTTCCAACTGGCTCACCATGGTCCTTTGAATTGCCAACGGCATTCAGATATTCTCGTACAGCACGGTGGCTACTGCTGACAATATATTTGAAAGTTGCTAACAGGGTAGATCTTAAAGCTTCTCGCCACACACACACACGAAATTATAACTACGTGAGGGGATGGGTATGTTCACAAACCTTATTGTGGTCATTTGCAAATAAGAGTCATGTATCAAACCATCACACCGTCCACTTAAAATTCATACCATATGACATGTCAGTTATAGCTCAATAAAGCTGGGGGAAAAAAATCTCCTTTCTGCTTTGCTTAAACTTCGATTTGTTCTCCTGTTCTTTTATACTGTTTGCTGGTGGAGTGTGACAGATTATTCCTCATCCTTTCACGGTCTATATTTTTGGTGGTTTTATTCATTTTCTTTTTTTTTTTTTTTAAAGATTTTATTTATTTATTTGACAGAGAGAGACACAGCGACAGAGGGAGCACAAGCAGGGGGAGAGGGAGAAGCAGGCTTCCCGCCGAGCAGGGAGCCCGATGTGGGGCTCGATCCCAGGACCCCGGGATCATGACCTGAGCTGAAGGCAGTCGCTTAACCAACTGAGCCACCCAGGCGCCCTCATTTTCTTATTCTTTTTTAGAAATGTGTTCTTACAAAAGTAACGGCTGGGTCTGGGATTTGATTTTGTTCTATTTATGAGCAAATAAATGTTACTGTGTCACAGACATTGGCAGGAGGCTTCGGTGAGGCAGACCACAGACTTCATTACCCGTGGTGCCCCAAACAGCACGAGCTTCATCTTCTCCCTGACCTGCAAGCCCCTGGGGGACGGTGGGGGTCGGAAGACCCCCGAAGGACGCGTGCACATGGAGTGAGTGGGTTGTCTTACAGGAGAGGAGCCTGAAGCTTTCACAGCGAGCAGTAAGCAAGGCTGCTTTTCTTCCGGGAAGAAGACGTTAGGTCATCCATCAAGGATGCTTGCTGGAAACAGCCCTGAGAAATGGCCCGGGTCTAAAGCAGTCCAGGCTCTTCCTTCTTGGCACAGCGGGCCAAGCCAGGCAGAGTGCAAGAGACCCGTGGGAAAGTGCCCCCCTTGCCAAAGGAACTCAAATTCTACTTTCTTGGAGAAAAGAATTTTAAACCAAACAGGTTGAAAAAATTAAGACACACAAGTAGGGGCCTATTTCTTTATTTGGGGATATCTTACGTTGCTCCGGGCTTGATGCGTGTTTCTTCTGCTAAGTGTGTGTGTCACAGGGCACCTGGTCGGTCCCGCTGCTCCGTCTGCTCCTGGGGGGAGGGCTGGGGCCCTTTGCCCGCTGCAGGGGAGGCCTGTGTGGACCGTCTCGGCAAGGAGACTGACCCCATTCTTCCACCGTGCCTCTACCTCTCCTCTCCAAATACTGATTTTTACAGGGTCGAGATTTGTCAATATTATAAATTATTCTGTAATTAGAGCTCTTCTGTGATAAAGGTTGGTACAAATAAAATAAGAAATCAACATATCCTCTAAGAACCACATGATGTGTTTGAACCCATAGGGAATGAAATATACAGTAGGTCATTAAAATGTTGCCACTTGAAGGAGAATTTTCCAAGTATCAACATGCAACGGGTAATTTTTCACTTTCAAATTCCTGTTACTTTTCCCGGCTCGCAGTCAGCTACCATTTTTCTGAGTACCTCCTGCCATTTTTTTCCCTTAGGTTCCTTCTTCCATTTTCCTGGCCCCTTCCTCAGTTCAATTAAATCCGAACACATGGGAGGTATCATCAACTTGACGAGGCCACAGGGTGTGCAGATACTTGGTGTGGGGCCCAGAACAAGAGAAGGCTTCCCAGCAGGTCCAGGCTGCCATGCAGGCTGCTTTGCTCTCACGCTGGGGCCGTCGGATCCAGTGCAGCCAAAGGCACCTGGAATGTCCGAGCAGACAGGGATGCCGTCTGGAGCCTTCGGCAGGGCTGAGTGATAAAGCGAGCCCTTAGGATTTGGGAGCCAAGCCTTGCTATCCCCACCCAGATAACGACTCCCCTTGTGAGAAACAGCTCTTGTTTGCTACTGGGTCTCAGGAGAGACTA
>NW_027784353.1:0-289 GCF_054177405.1 Leptonychotes weddellii | reverse complement strand
AAGAACAGTGGTGAATAATGATTTTATTTTAAGGGAAAAATGTATTTTAGGACTAAGGATGGGATAATTATAGTGAGTTCAACCCACTTTGAGGGAAAATACTATATATTAAACAATTCAAATAGAGTTGGAACTCTTTATATGTTATAAGCTTTCTGACCAATTGTTACTAAGTAACAATTTACTTAGTAGTCCATTCAATTTTCATTTGTATGCCTAAAGACTACAAACAACCTCACAATATTCATATTTTAACTATACTGTATTAAGCAATTATGCCTATATCTTC
>NW_027784352.1:0-289 GCF_054177405.1 Leptonychotes weddellii | reverse complement strand
ATGATACATGTCTTTCTCTGTAAAACTTCTAGTTTTAAGCAATACAACTTCCTGATGAGTCCTGTGTAATAAAGTAACTACAAAATGTGTAAAAAAAAAAAAAGAATACTGTGGATAAAGGAATGATGTTGGAGAGGTAGGCAGGGGTAGATCACATGGGGCCATGCAGATTAGACAAGAGATTTGGGTTTTTTCTGCATGGGAGATTTGTCTATTCTCTTTACTTATTTATTTAATCTTGTATTTATATCAGTCTGGATATTTATCTTATATATATGAATTATAGTCC
>NW_027784351.1:0-289 GCF_054177405.1 Leptonychotes weddellii | reverse complement strand
TAGGGAGGTAGAACACAATTTTAGTCATTGGATTAGAAACAAAAATGATTTAGCCTCAGTTACAAGTGACTTTATAACTTGTATCCTTGAGTGTCCGCTAAATTATTAAGAGAAATTGTTTACAAAGGAATATATATTTGATATGCTGTTTATAATTATTCACTACAAAAACATGTAAGTGTATGCATCAACATTTTAGATCATTTTGGATAATGACATTTTAGGTACTTTTAATACTAAAAATGTTGACCGTCTGTGTTTTGTAGTTTTCTATATTGGCCATGTGTTT
>NW_027784350.1:0-289 GCF_054177405.1 Leptonychotes weddellii | reverse complement strand
GTTAAGAATCCCTATCGAATATTAAAGAACAGAATGGTCTTGGGACCTGCTCATGATAGTAATTATACCTTTAGTAGCTACGAATTGGGAAAAAAAAATACACAAGGCCCCCAAATTATCATGAAGGCACTCCTGCTCCTAAGTGAGTTTGTGTTTTACTTAACCACAATAGCATCTATGAATGTGGGAAAGCCTGTTCCAAGTTTAGGCTTAAGGGTTTGTTCAATCTAGCTTCAGTCTCTCATCCTCCATTTGCCACCTCGCCTCCTTATCTTGCGTTAAGACAACC
>NW_027784349.1:0-289 GCF_054177405.1 Leptonychotes weddellii | reverse complement strand
TCTTCACTGAATAAGAATTCTAGGTTGACATTTTCCTCAGCCCTTTAAAGATATCTCTCTGCTGTATTCTGGCTTCTACAGTGCTGACATAAAGTCCAGGGATGTCTTTTTCTCTGATTACTTTTTCAGATTTTCTCTTTATCCTTGGATTTGAGCAATTTCATTATGAATTATGGTGTACTTCAATGTAGCTTTCTCTATGTTTACTTTGCTTGAGCTTTGTTGAGCTTCTTAAATTTGTGAGTTTGTATTTATCATCACATTTAGAAAATCTGGAGTCATTTCTTCA
>NW_027784348.1:0-289 GCF_054177405.1 Leptonychotes weddellii | reverse complement strand
CATCTAAAACTAATGATGTAATGTATGGGGATTAACATAAGAATAAAAAAATTAAAAAAAAAATGTAACCTTCAAGTCAAAAAGAAATGTAGAGTAAATATAAAAACATCCCACACTAAGCACCTACATCTTAAATTATAAAATTTTAAAGCAACAAAATCAAAGAAATATTTCCAAAATCTTCCAGAACAAAGAAACAGATCACCTACAGAAGAACAAGAAACAATTTGACATCGGACTTCTTAACTGTAGCACCAGCGGCATATGGCAATGGGGAAATATTTTCAAA
>NW_027784347.1:0-289 GCF_054177405.1 Leptonychotes weddellii | reverse complement strand
TGACCTCATCTTTTAGCTCTGAGTATGGCAGAATGAGTGGACTCTACTGAAAATGGCTGCTAGGGACTCGTCATCTTCGGGACAGAGGCAGGTTTCAATTAAGGCCAGAGTGCATCAGTTCCACAAAGTGTTTCATGATGCAGAGGAGTTTGTTTACCAAAATTGTGGTTCCAGAAGGAACACTGAAAATTTCTAATTGGCCTGTTTAACAAACTTTCTCTCCAACTTTATATTCTTGAGAGTAGAAGGCATGAATTTTTTTGTATTCCATGCTGTAAAGAGTGCAGAC
>NW_027784346.1:0-289 GCF_054177405.1 Leptonychotes weddellii | reverse complement strand
AACTGAGCTGAAGACAGATGCTTAACTGACTGAGTCACCCAGGCACCCCACCACCTGTATCTCTTCTTTGGTGAAATGTCTGTTCATGTCTTTGGCCAGTTTCTTGGATTGTTCTGTATATTTAATTTACATAAATGACATCTTGTTATATACCTCATTCAGTTCTTTTTTTTTTTTAAGATTTTATTTATTTATTTGTGAGAGAGAGAGAGAGAGACAGGGAGCGCACAAGCAGGGGGAGCGGCAGGCAGAGGGAGAAGCAGACTTCCCGCTGAGTAGGGAGCCCAAT
>NW_027784345.1:0-289 GCF_054177405.1 Leptonychotes weddellii | reverse complement strand
TGGAATTTCCCGAAGGTCAGCAGCTACTTCAAATAACGTGTATGTGTACGTGCATATCATACTGGCCAGAAAAAAAACACGTATGTTAGCGGAGTCTTGCTGGAAAAGCCACCACTCTACCTACTCTATAAACCATTTTATAATTTAGTGAAGGCGTTTTGGATAAATTATTTTTCTTTGCAGTTGAAGCTAACAAACCGACCTCAGCTACCCCAGACCTCTTATGCCCGTTTCCAATCAGGGAGACACAGGCAAAAACAGCCTGCCCTGTTCCTGGGAAGGACTGGGG
>NW_027784344.1:0-289 GCF_054177405.1 Leptonychotes weddellii | reverse complement strand
CTGCAAGCCCAGAATGAACTAAATCAAGAACCAGAACTAGGGGAAATAAAGGAAACATTTTTGTTTATCCCTATTTCTTTACTTACTATTCATGGACATGACTGTATAAAAAAACAAAACAAAACAAAACTATGAGTCTTTAAAGCTGTAATATGAAAATTGTCCTCCAGCCAGACAGTGATCTCTCTCCCATGGAGCCCGGTTGCTGGAGGAAGCGTCCCAGAACTCGCTCCCTGAAGAGCCATCGACATCGGGAGCAGATGTTGGAGCCTCCCCAGCGGGCAGGAGA
>NW_027784343.1:0-3445 GCF_054177405.1 Leptonychotes weddellii | reverse complement strand
AAAAAAAAAAAAACTTCTCTTTCAACAATGTTTTATAGTTTTCATGATATAAGATTTGTACTTCTACTGTTATTTTTTTCTGATTATTTTTATGCTACTCTAAATGGAATTGTTTTCTGAATTTCATTTTAGAATTGTTCATTGTAAGTATATAGAAATACAACTGATTTTTGTATATTGATCTTGTATCCTAAAGCCTTGCTGAATTTATTAGTTCTAATAGTTCATTAGTAGATTCCTTAGGACTTTTTATATATAAGATCATACCATCTGTGAATAGGATAGTTTTATTTATTCCTTTCCAATCTGGATGTCTTTTGCTGCTTTTTCTTCCCTAATTGTCATGGCTAGAACTTCTAGCACAATGTTAAATAGAAGTGTCAAGAGTGGACATCCTTTTCTTTCTTCTGATCTTAGGGGGAAAGCATTCAGTGTTTCTCCATTAAAAATGATGTTGGTTGTAGGTTTTTCATAGATGACCTTTATCAGGTTGAGGAAGTTCCCTCTATTCTAAATCAATGGAATACATCCCATGGTCACAGATCAGAAAACTTATAGATTTAATAGAGATTTTAAAGAAAACTTATTGTCATAATGGCAATATTTTCCAGGTTGATCTAAAGATTCAAGGCAATCTCTATCAAAATCACATCTGGCTTCTTTGTAAAAATCAACAAAATGAATCTAAAATTAATATAGAATTGCAAGGAACCCAGAAGAGCCCAAATGATCTTTGAAAAGAAGAGGAAGTGGGGAGCCTGGGTGCCTCAGTTGATTAGGCAACTGAGTCTTGGTTTCAACACAGGTCATGATCCCAGGGTCCCTGGGATTGAGCCCCATGTTGGGCTCAGCACTCAGCGGGAAGTCTGCTGGAGATTCTCTCTCTTCCTCTCCTCTTCCTTCACCTCTCTCCCTCTCAAATAAATAAATAAATCTTTAAAAAAATAAAATAATAAAATAAAAATAAAACGAACAAAATTAGAGAACACACACTCCCCAATTTCAAAACTTACCACAAAGCAACAGAAATAGAGACAGCACGGTATTACCTTAAGGATCGACATTTAGATCAATAAAATAGAAGTAAAATATATTTATGGTCAATTTATTTTTGGCAATGGTCCCAAGGTCATTCAATGGAAAAAGAATAGTCTTCAACACATTGTACAGGGACACCTGGATTTTTGCCACATACAAAAGAATAAAGTTGGACTCTTACCTCACACCATATACAAAAGTTAATTCAAAATGGATCAAGGCTAAAACATTAGACCTAAACTATAAAACTTTCAGAAAGCACTTCAAGAAAATGAAAAGACAACCCACCCCAATGGGAGAAAATATTTGCAAACCATATATTTGATCAGAGGTTTGTACTTAGAATATGTAAAGAACTCTTACAACTCAATAACAAAAAGAACAACCAATTTAAAAATAGGCAAAGAATTTTAATAGACATTTTTTCAAAGAGACATACAAACACGCGAAAAGATGTTCATTAGTCATCAGGCAAAAGCAAATCAAAACCATAATGAGATACCACTTCACATCCCCTATGAGAGCTATGATCAAAAAGCCAGATGCTAAGTGTTGGCAAAGATGTGGAGAAATCATAACCATCATACACTGCTACTGGGAATGTAAAATGGTAAAATTATAAATGTAAAAATTTGAAAAATATATAGATAGTAATTATTCAGAATAACTAAAAGGTGGAAACAACCCAAATGTGCAACTACTGAAGAATGAATAGGCAAAATGTAGTATATCCATACAATGGAATATTACTCAACCATAAACCATAAAAAACAATGAGGTTCTGATATATGTTACAATACAAAAAACCTTGAAATCATTATGCTAAGTAACAGAAGCTGATTACAGACGATCGCATCTACGATGGTTGTATTTATATGAAACATCCAGAATGAGGAAACCGATACAGAGAGTAGATTAGTGGTTGTGTGGGGCTGGGAAGGGGGGCTCGGAGGGCATAGGATTATGACAGCTGAAGTATATGGGGTTTCCTTTCAAGTGAAGAAAATGTTTTGAAATTGACAGTGGTTATGGTTGTTTACATGTGTGAGTATATAAAAACTGCTGAATTATACACTTTAAAGGGTAAATTGTATGGTATATGTTTTATGTCAGTCAAGTTGTTATAAAAAATTAAAAACTTTTGTTTATTGATAAGAAATTAAAAGGCTAGTGATAGAATAGGAGAAAGGAGAAATGGTTTTCCAAATACATTACCCAATAAAGAATTTGTAGCTAAAGAATTCTTACACCCCAAAAATAAAAAGGCAAACAGGTTTATTCAAAAAAAAATGTAGACAGATCAGACATTTCATAAGAGAAGATGTACAAAAAGCATATAAACCCATGCAAAAATGTCCAACATTCTTAATCATTAAAAAATTTTAAATTAAAGCAATCCCTCTCCTTAGTATTTATCCAAGAGAAATAAAAGCATGGGCACACAAAAAGACTTGTACATAAATGTTGGTACCTGACTTATTCATAAATCATAGCCAAAAACTGGCAACATTCAAACATCCATTAACAGATAGATGATAAACCAATTGTGGTGCATCCACACAAGGGAATCCTACTCTGCGGAAAAAAACAACAACTAGGGCTATATACATTAGCATAGATAGTATGATGCTAAGTGAAAGAAGTTAGACACAAAAATAACATATATCATATGATTCCATTTATATGAAACTTCAGAAAAAGTAAAGCTCAAGTGACCAAAAGAATAATAAAAGCATAAAAGTGGTTATTTAGAGCCAAGCCTGCATAGGGGAAAGAATTAATAGAGAAGAGCACAAAAAAATTTTTGAGTTAATGAAAACGTTCCATATCTTGATTCTCTGTGTGTATATACACACACAAATATATAGATTACGTACATTTGCCAAAACTCATTGGACATACACTGAAAATGAGTACATTTTATTAGTTATAGATTTTACCCTAGTGAAAGTAAGTTGAAATGGTAGATATTAAATGCTGTCGGTGTATTCTCCAACTTGTGACATAATTGGCAACTAACTAAACCCTTTTAGAAAGCAATTTGGCCTTGTTAATCAAGAGCCTTAACATTGTTTATAACCTTTGACCCAGTCATACCAGGACTGCTAATGAATTCTCAAAAAAGTATTCAAAATGAAACTTTTCATTCCCAAGAGTAGATGTAACATCTTTTATAAAATAAAAAAGTAAAACTTACGTGAATATGGTATTTCAAACTTCATTCTGGTAGGTTTGTTCCATATACTGGAATATTGTTTCATCAAATTCACAGTTTTTTTACCATGATTCTTTAGTCTTTTAAAGTTAATTTTTTTAACTGTCTTTTTGTCTTTTTATTTCTTTTTGAATTTTTCTTTTTCCCTTTTTCAACCAACATCTTATCAATCCCTTTTTTTTAAAAAAAAAA
>NW_027784342.1:0-289 GCF_054177405.1 Leptonychotes weddellii | reverse complement strand
GGGTTCTAGACTTCTCTCTCATTTGACTTCCAAGTAGCTCTGCTCCTTTCAAAATACATTTTTCCATTTATTTAGCATATTGGATGACTCATAGGGTTTATTTGCTTTATTTTCTTTTTTTTTTTTAAGGTTTTATTTATTTGGTTTTTGTTTTTTTTTTTAAGATTTTATTTATTTATTTGAGAGAGAGAATGAGATAGAGAGCATGAAAGGGGGGAGGGTCAGAGAGAGAGGCAGACTCCCCGCTGAGCAGGGAGCCCGACGTGGGACTCGATCCCGGGACTCCAGG
>NW_027784341.1:0-289 GCF_054177405.1 Leptonychotes weddellii | reverse complement strand
GTTTTTGCTTTACAATTTAGCAAAATTGAATAGGAATTCTATATCAAAGTGCCTAGCCTATAGTTTTCATTTAATGTTGCCTGAATGAAAGGATGCACCCCATTTTTCTCGAAGAAAACGTACTCAGTTATGCAGGATTTACAGTTTACTAATTTCACCTTTGAAATACAAGTATCTTTTTTTCTTGCTTTTTCAAGGTAATACTTGTTTAAATTTTTTATAATAAAAGTTAGACAGTCCTTTCAGATATCTGACGAGATGTTCAGAAATAGACCCTTAATTTTTCACA
>NW_027784340.1:0-289 GCF_054177405.1 Leptonychotes weddellii | reverse complement strand
ATATTGAATGAATAATTAATAAAATAGTTAAAATGGTGATAAGTGATTTGTTCATACTGATACATGTAGATCTAGGACATTTTAACTTACTAAGGAGGTGAAATGGCATATACCAAATGACACTTTTTATACACCTATACAAAAGACTTTATGAGATAAATGTACAAGGTAGTTAAAGTATAAGAACATGCACACCAGTTTTCACTAAAACTTACCTCTGGGAAGGACAGGAATGAATGCAGGGGGAATACTGCATTGAACTGAACCCAGAACTAGTTGAAGTTCTGGG
>NW_027784339.1:0-289 GCF_054177405.1 Leptonychotes weddellii | reverse complement strand
GGTTCAGGAAGTGGATATAGAAAGCCAGATTGCCAGCCTCCTGACTTAACCTGAGAATGGAACGGTTTCTCTTACCATTTCATGGCCGGGGATTGTAGAGTGGGAGCAAGCAGCACACATTCTCTTCCTGTGGCCAGGCTGGCCTGGGGAGCCAAATCATCATCACAGGCTCAGTTGGCCTGTCTGGACTAAAAACAGAGAGAAGTGAAGTGTCAAAGGGCATCAGGTTAAGTCCAGGGCGTCCATTTCTCGGTCAGGACACTTGCCAGTGGGAACACCCGAAGGGAAC
>NW_027784338.1:0-289 GCF_054177405.1 Leptonychotes weddellii | reverse complement strand
AAATCATAAAGCCATCCCTGGATTAATCACACAACTAAAAAGGATAAAAAAGATGGGTTGTTAGCATGTGCAGGTTATTCCCATCCTTAACTTTGTTATCTCCTACTTTAGAGAATTGCCTGTTTCAAAAGCTAAGTTAAGGCCGTCCTGTACAGAAATGTTACTTTACCCAAGTTCATTTTTGGTCTCCTCTGGAGCTTAACCCCTCTTCCTCTTTCTTAAAACCCCCTGAAGTTATCTTTTGAGTTATACCCAATGACTTTACTTATCAACAAAACTTTATTGAAAC
>NW_027784337.1:0-289 GCF_054177405.1 Leptonychotes weddellii | reverse complement strand
ACACAGGTCCTGCACCAGCGCCCCCACCCCCGAGGGCACGCGCAGCTCCTCAAAAGCATCAATGACGAACAGGAGTTTCTGCGCCTGGGTGAGGACCTGCGGAAGGGCCTCCTGCAGGTCTGGGGCGCTCGCAGCCAGCAGCTCTGCGAAGGAGCACGTCCCCTTGCGGCTGAGCACCTTGCAGCTGAGATAGAAGGCGTGGGGGCAGGTCTGTGCGAGGTTGTCCTGTGTCCAGTCCAGCATGCACTTCTTGGCCAGAGTGGTCTTCCCCACGCCCGCGGGACCATGC
>NW_027784336.1:0-289 GCF_054177405.1 Leptonychotes weddellii | reverse complement strand
ACAGGACACAAAAGCTTTTTACAAGTCTTCCAACCCTACCTCTATCCCCAAAGATACATATTTTCCTGGGGTAATATTCTATGTGGGGTATTAAGTGCCTATCTAAACATTGCTTACAGTTTAAAGTTCAGAATATTTTTACATTTCCCCTCTTTTGGAACCACACTTTTGTAACCAAACAAAAAAACACTTTTTTTTTTAATGGAAAAGTGTCATCTTGTTTTATTATTACTAATGTAAGCATTTGATGACAAACGAAGATAATTTTACAAACTCAGAATGTTTGCAA
>NW_027784335.1:0-289 GCF_054177405.1 Leptonychotes weddellii | reverse complement strand
GAGAAGCCGGAGTGTGTCATCCCTGACTACTCTAGTTTCCAAGCAGGAACCTTATGGGTAACTTTTCAAAGGATATCTAATGGAACTTTTGGAATTTAACCTATTCTTATCCTAGGTACAAAGAACTAGTTCTACATGCTTTCCTGCAAACTTACTGCTCAAACAGCCAAGTGGAAACACAGGTTGTTGTTGTTTGTTTGTTTTTTTTTTTAGTTGAAGTGCAGTTGGCATCCCATATTATATTAGTTTCAGGTGTGAAACATGATACATTTATATACATTAGGAAGTG
>NW_027784334.1:0-289 GCF_054177405.1 Leptonychotes weddellii | reverse complement strand
GCACACTCCAGCCGTGAACCACCAGGCAGCCCTTAACACGAATGAGGTTGCATGCGTGTGTACGAATTGGGATGTTGTCCCTAATATGTGGCCCTGAACGTGTTGCTGACTGATCAACGCATATAATAGAAGGTAGAGCGTGATTCCAGTTGTATTTTAAAAGAACGACATACGCATACTGTGTTGTCCAAACACACCCACACACACAGAACAGGGTCTGCGATGTTCCCCGTCAAACTTCATAGTCACCACCTCCCCAGAAGCGGGATTTCGGTGAGCACACCAAGGG
>NW_027784333.1:0-289 GCF_054177405.1 Leptonychotes weddellii | reverse complement strand
AGATGACTTTTTTAAGAAGTTCTGTAATGAAGAGAAATAGCGAAGGCACTTGCTTACCGGGGCCAGCAGAGCGGAGGGAAAGTGGTTTTGTTTATGTGGGTGTTTGTCGGTTTGGTTTCTTGTTTGGTGGGCTAGTTTGATTACGGTCAGGGAGCAAGGGCCAGTGGTGAAGCTAAAGAGAGAAAGAAAGGGAGATTACGTGAAAATGACAGAGCAAAGCTTCAAGGCTGGCAAGAACTCCAATCGAGAGACTAGAATGGCAGGTTAGCCATGGAGGAGGAAGCTGTAA
>NW_027784332.1:0-3445 GCF_054177405.1 Leptonychotes weddellii | reverse complement strand
GGTGGCTCAGTTGGTTAAGCGACTGCCTTCGGCTCAGGTCATGATCCTGGAGTCCCTGGATCGAGTCCCGCATCGGGCTTCCTGCTCGGCAGGGAGTCTGCTTCGTCCTCTGACCCTATCCCCTCTCAGGTGTTCTCTCTCTCTCATTCTCTCTCTCTCAAATAAATAAATAAAATCTTTAAAAAAAAAAAAAAAAGAACATTGATGGGGCGCCTGGGTGGCTCAGTTGTTAGGCGTCTGCCTTCGGCTTGGGTCGTGGTCCCAGGGTCCTGGGATCGAGCCCTGCATTGGGCTCTCTGCTCAGCAGGAAGCCTGCTTCTCCCTCTCCCACTCCCCCCTGCTTGTGATCCCTCTCTCACTATGTCTCTCTCTGTCAAATAAATAAAAATCTAAAAAAAAAAAAAAAGAATAAGAACATCGAGGAACACTGTACCACTTACAGTAGTGAAAGCAAAAACCTACACAATGCATTAATACAATTATGCATAAAATGGACTGTCATGCAGCCACTAAAAATTGTATTTTCAAAGAAAATCAAGACATGAGAGAAGGCTCATGATACAGTGTTAGTTCAAAAAGGATGATGAAAAATATATACACAGTATGACACCAAGTTAGGGGAAAAAAATTAAGATCTAGAAGAGTTTTAAAAATAGGCCAAAATAGGGACACCTGGGTGGCTCAGTCGGTTAAGCATCTGCCTTCGGCTCAGGTCATGATCCCGGGGTCCTGGGATCAAGTCCCGCATTGGGTTCCTTACTCAGCGGGGAGCCTGCTTCTCCCTCTGTCTACCTCTCTCTCTGACAAATAAATAAATAAAATCTTTAAAAAAAAACTAGGCCAAAATATGAACTACTGGTTTCCTTAAGGTGGCAGTATTATAGATGATCACTTTCTGTTTTATACTTATCTGCATTTTTCTATAGTGTTGTACAATGAATGTCTACTACTTCTGTAATCAGAAAACAAGCCTAGTAAATATCACTTTAATAAAAAGAGAGAATGGGGGGGACAAAGTTTTTTTCACCATATGGGGTTTGGCCTCAAGATCCTTGAAGTCGGCTTCCTTCACTCCAGACATGGTTTGGTAATAGTCTAGGTTCTGCCGCATCTCCACGTGTTCAGGATTGCCCACGAAGAAGGTGTGTGCTGCTGCTACAGCTTTCTCCAACTTGTTGATCTAAGAATAAGGCACAAGAACATAATCCTCACCTCCAAACCCTGAAGGTTTGTGTCCAAATGGGCAGTCCACAGTAAACAGGAAATCCCAGCCTTCCTGAGCCTTCCACTCCACAGTTTGCGCCAGACTTCGCCAGCCCCAGAAAACACACCTATTGCAGGAACTACATACCAGAAATCAGGAGCACAGGGCCCTGGGCAGAATTTCAGCCATTTCCCAAATCAGGCTTTGCAATTCCCCAAATCATAGGAGGTAAACCTTCAACAGTGTAAACATTCTATTTTTAAACAAAGGTCATATTGTTGGGAGGAATGCTATGGAAGACTGACTGCCCAAGTAATATATTCTCAAGATTCAGAAGTGGCAACTGCGCTGAAAAAAGTCTAAGGCTTCAAGAATTTAGTAGTAGGGGAGAAAGAGCAGTTAATGATTACACTGTGCCTAAGGATTTCCCTAGAAGATACTTTTTTTTTTTTTTTTTCAAAAAATATAATCAAGTGTTTTTGACACATTCAAGGAAAAGATGGGTGACGGAAAAATCCTAAGGTCTTATACAAAATCTGGATATGGCGTCTTCTGACTCAAAGCCCAGGGCTCATGAGGTTAAAACAAGTGGTTATGAAATCTGAGAAGTAAAAAATGTGCCAAATGCCACAATAATGCCCAAAGCAATGGACTCAAGCATATCAACGTCACACAGGTTCTTATGTAGAAGCCAAAATAAATCACTGATGATCTAATGATTAACACGGCTTAGGTGACAGACAGACCTGCGACAAAGCTAGGTTTAATTAGTCACTTGCTGGGGCTTCAGACACTTAAAGTTTACTCTCTATTTGAGTTCCCTAATCTGCCACCTGGAGATAGCCCTCACTGTTTCACAGTCTTGTTGGTAATGTTAAAACAAGCTGGTATACATGCAGCTTCTAACACCTGGTGCTGGGCACATACTAAGTGCTTAATAAATGTTAGCTGGTATTATTAACACGCTAAGAATTTTTTCCTTTTCCTTTTTTCATCAGTACTAGTAAATGCATGCTAAACAAGAAGTCAGCCCTGGCTCTAACCCTAAAATAGCTAGGTGACCCAAAGTCAATAATCCTCTGCACCTGTTTTGTTAACTGTACAATTAGAAATTCTCACAAGTCTGTTCCCTTCATGGATTTATTCTCCTGCCCTGCCACCTTCTCTCTCCACCCCAGTCCTTCTTTACTCCCTAAGCACCTAGGCACCTAATTTCCTTCTCTCAAGTGGACAACCAACTCATCTCTTTTTTTTTTTAAGATTTTATTCATTTATTTGTCAGAGAGAGAGCGAGCTCAAGCAGGGGGAGCGGCAGGCAGAAGAAGCAGGCTCCCCGCTGAGCGGAGAGCCCGCTATGGAACTCGATCCCAGGACCTGGGGATCACGACCTGAGCCGAAGGCAGCTGCTTAACCAACTGAGCCACCCAGGCGTCCCACCAACTCATCTCCTAATGGTTAGCCCTGCCACCACTTTCTCCTTCTCCCAAGGCTTATTCCACATTCCAGAATTAGCATTCTAAAACCTGATTCTGACACTGGCTCCTGAAGCCTGCAGAACTCTCTTCCCAGTCTGGCCTCGCTCTATCTGGAATGGCCATCCTTTCTCTCCTCTAGTGATATTTAGGACCCACTTCAATTGTCATCTCTTCTTCAGTCTCCCTTGTTTCTCTGAGAGGAAGCTAGATCCTCCCTCCTTTGTGCTCCCACCGCCCTATGTACACACCCTTTTAGTACCCTTTTCTGTAGTGATTCTCACTAAGGAAGTGATGTAATACAAAACAATATAAAGTCAAGTATTTTAATGACCTGTACAAGAACTGGAATGTAGCAGGTATTCAGGAAACGTTAGTCAAAGAATCTGAGAGTGTGCTGTTAAGTGACATGACCAAAGACATGACCCACTTATTTTGGTTTCAAATACGGTACTTTTCCAAGTAACAAGGAGGAATGTAAGCAAACTGTGTAAGCAAAATGCTTGTGGAGAGGTGGAAGTCCGTGGTCCCCACGGTTCCCTAAGTCTCTCTTTAGGTGGAACCGAAGGTCTGTTAAACTATGGATGTGACAATATGCAACACAGCTCCTTCTTTCTTTTCCCCCAATAAAATGGGCCTAATAATAGCACTTACCTTACAGGACATTGACAGGATCTGGGCAAATAAACCAATAAACACAAAGTACTTAAAATAGTGCCTAGAAGTATGTGCTGGCTATCATCATCATCATCATCATCATCATCATCAT
>NW_027784331.1:0-289 GCF_054177405.1 Leptonychotes weddellii | reverse complement strand
GAAAAGTGAGAGAGGAGGGAATGAAAGTCTCTGTAGAAATGATAATGGGTGTGGTAGGAGTAAGGAAGTAAAAGAAGTGGAAGAATATGAGGTTCTGGCCAAAAATAGTTTTGTTAGAATTTAAGATTTTAGAGGCAAAGCATTTCCAGGTGATGACAAAGTTCAGGATATCCATGATGGTTAACTAGTATAGAATTTAAGAGACAGTCATTGAGGATAATGAGCTCAAGAAATTTGGAGGCCAGGTTGTGGAATGAACTATCCATATAAAGACTGGTATTCCCTATAA
>NW_027784330.1:0-289 GCF_054177405.1 Leptonychotes weddellii | reverse complement strand
TGCAACAAGATAAAGAAGTACCACAGCAACAGCTGCTGCCTCTGTGTCTGCAGCTCTGTGATCAGGAGCGGCAACCTACAACCAGAACACGGGTCCCTGACATTTGGAGAACAGAGTCCTTGTTGCCCATCCCTGCTCCTAGAAGCTGCATGCAAACTGCTCTAGGAACATGTGCACAGAGCTGCTGGGTGTGGGGTGGAGAGCCACTACCTAACTAAGAGCTAAAATTGACCAAATCAACCACAATTTAATGTCTAGGCTTTCCCTGGCATTTATAAGTATTCCATAG
>NW_027784329.1:0-289 GCF_054177405.1 Leptonychotes weddellii | reverse complement strand
GTCCTCCCAACATGTTCCCAGGGGCTCTGCTTGCTCACCATCGATGACAGAGAGCTCACTGCCTATTACATCTTTGGATGGCTATGACCACAGGAAAGGTCTTTGTTCTGCTCGGTCCAAATGTCCCCTTGTGCTTTCCTAAGAGCCCAGAATCTGCTCTTGGTCACACAGAACCTTCCTGAACCTCTGCCATGTCTCTCGGGTCAAAAGGAGGTAAAGCAGCTGACGTATATCATTTGCTTTCTATGTGCCATCAATGTGAGGGCCAAAAGCTGTATGAATACTATCT
>NW_027784328.1:0-289 GCF_054177405.1 Leptonychotes weddellii | reverse complement strand
ATCCCTCAGGTCGGCCGGGACCCCCCTCTCCCTGCTCTTCATCCCCTTTCCAACTCCCGGCCCCTCTCAGGGCCCAGCAGAGGACAGGGTTGAGGGGCCTGGGGGTGAGGGGGTCGGAGGTCCACACCTGCTCCCACTTTCCTGGGAGCTCCTGCACCAGCCCCAGAGAGGTCTGGCCCTCAGGGCCCTGTGCCCCCCCCTTCAGGCAGAGGATGTCCGCCAGAATGGTCTCTCCCCGGTGGAGGGGCGACTTTCCCAGCTCAGGTACCCCTCCGCTGTGTGATGGGGG
>NW_027784327.1:0-289 GCF_054177405.1 Leptonychotes weddellii | reverse complement strand
TCTGTAAATATTGAAGAGAAACAGACCAAATTATCATTATTTTCCTGTGAAGCCCAAGATTATCAACTAAAACGAAAACTATGTAGGCTTCCTGGTTCCATAATAGCCATAAATCATATATCATTACTGATTCTTTCCTCTTCCTAATGTCCCAAGACCTATAAAATAATATTAGCAATTTTAGTGAACATTACTTGAAGCTCTCCACCAGACTCCATTTTTGTCTCGAACTGCCCAAACTATCCAGGTTCTAGCAGCAATCAAGGCCTCTCTACAATAGCGGTGACCC
>NW_027784326.1:0-289 GCF_054177405.1 Leptonychotes weddellii | reverse complement strand
CCCCCCCCCCCGTCCCCAAGAGTGTGGCAGAGATGGCAGGGTCTTCGGAGCCTGGCTCTCAACCAGATTTCCCATTTTCACCAGGACTTTCCCATTCTGTGCCAGACGTGTCTTGGAGAAAACCCATATATCCGAATGGTGAGTGATCGCGTGTGAAAAGGGAGTTTATTCAGGTTCTGTCATTGTTGTGGTATTTGCACGCTGTCCGTGAATTGCTTCTCTTAGCCAAGCCAAAGTATTGATGCTCCTTTACTAACCCAAAGCATAGGACGATTTGCAAAGGACTGTC
>NW_027784325.1:0-289 GCF_054177405.1 Leptonychotes weddellii | reverse complement strand
TGGTTGAGCGACAGCCTTCAGCTCAGGTCATGATCCTGGAGTCCCGGGATCAAGTCCCGCATCGGGCTCCCTGCTCAGCGGGGAGTCTGTTTCTCCCTCTGACCCTCCTCCCTCTCATGCTCTCTGTCTCTCATTCTCTCTCTCTCAAATAAATAAATAAAATCTTTAAAAAAAAAAAAAGAGTCAGTTGCTCAACCAACTGAGCCACCCAGGCACCCCCAAATGGATATATTCTTAAGAGCAAAGAACCTTCTGGGCTACACATTGCTTTAAAAAATAACCTTTTTAT
>NW_027784324.1:0-289 GCF_054177405.1 Leptonychotes weddellii | reverse complement strand
TTCTACTTTCAAATTATGGAATTTCCTCTTCTGTCCTGTCCTTACATAAGGTGCTTTGATTACACAGGATGATATATAGATCTACCAACTACAAATAAACACATGCTAATGTTCGAATTAGATGGCAAGTAGTAGGTTTCTGGTGAAATGTGGGAAAATTAGGTGCCTTGAACCATATAGCAGAGCAAGTTTGAAGAAAGGGGGAAGCTACACACGATTCTTCTACCTTGGAATTTAAGCATTGTCAATGGTAGATTTTCCACTCTGTTTTACCCTAAAGCCATGGTAT
>NW_027784323.1:0-289 GCF_054177405.1 Leptonychotes weddellii | reverse complement strand
ATTATAATTATAATACAGATATCAATGTATTGAAAGAAGATCTAAATAAAGGAGAGGTATTTCAAGCTAATGAATATGAAGGCCTTAGAAAGATGTTAATTTTCCCCAAATTGATCTCTAGATTCAATGTAACTCCAGCAAAACTCTCAACAGGGAATCTTCTGCCTCTGATAATAGTAGACTAGTTAATTCAGATGAAGCTTCCTACAGAAGACATCTTTAAAAATCTGGCATATATGTATATTTTTTAAAGATTTATTTATTTATTTATTTATTTATTTATTTATTT
>NW_027784322.1:0-289 GCF_054177405.1 Leptonychotes weddellii | reverse complement strand
GGGGGAGGGTCAGAGGGAGAAGCAGACTCCCCGCCGAGCAGGGAGCCCGATGCGGGACTCGATCCCGGGACTCCAGGATCATGACCTGAGCCGAAGGCAGTCGCTTAACCAACTGAGCCACCCAGGCGCCCCTCTTCATTCCTATTTCTGTTAGAATTGAAAACCTTCGATATTAAAACATGGACAAAAAAAAAAAAAAATTTGGATGATCACAGCCTAGAGGGGGTCACCTGGACTTGGGCCTGATTTCATGTTTGGCAGAATCCTCTCAGTGACCGTGGGCCTGCTT
>NW_027784321.1:0-3446 GCF_054177405.1 Leptonychotes weddellii | reverse complement strand
GACTTCTCTCCCGCAGCTTCTTCACCTCTCTCAGCCTTCACAGAATTGAAGAGAGTCAGGGCCTTGCTCTGGATTGGGCTTTGGCTTAAGGGAATGTTGATCTTCTATCCAGACCATGAGAACTTTCTCCACATCAGCAATAAGCCTGTTTTGCTTTCTTCTCAACCGTGTGTTCACTGGCATGGCCCTGCTAATTTCCCCAAAAAACTTATCTTTTGCATTCACAACTGGGAGGACTGTTTGGTGCAAGAGGCCTAGCTTTTGACATGTCTCAGTTTTGATGTGCCTGCCTCACTAAGCGTCATCATTTCTAGCTTTTGATTGGAAGTGAGAGACATGTGACTCTTCCTTTCACTTGAGCACTTAGAGGCCATTGCAGGGTTATTAACCAACCTAATTTCAGTATTGTTGTGGCTCAGGGAACAGGGAGCCCGAGGAGAGGGAGAGGGATGGGGAACGGCCAGTGGGTGGAGCAGTGAGGACACACACGACATTTATTGGTCACGTTTGTTGTCTTCTATGGGCGCCACTCATAGTGCCCAAAACGATTGCAGTAGTAACATCAAAGATCACTGAGCACAGATCATCATAACGAATATAGTGAACAAGTTTGAAATATTGCAAAAATTACCAAGTGAGCAAATGCTATTGGAAAAATGGGGCCAGGAGACTTGCTTGACACTGGATTGCCACAAATCTTCCATTTGTAAAAACTACAGTATCTGTGATGCACAATAAAGCAAAGCACAATAAAATGAGGTATGCCTATAATGGTGGGTGATAGAACGTGAGAAAGATTGAAGAAAACACAGACCTGACCATTAAAGACAGAATGTCGGGATTGCAGAGAATTATAAACCTCTCCGTAGAAAGTGTCAACACTAAATCATGCAAAGCCGTGTTGATGGGATTCTGAGGAGCACCAGGAATTGCATAAGTGCTAGTCTAGGTCGTTTTTCCCTCCTGTGATACAGTACCTGTCCCCACCCCTACTTGATCAATCATGTGGGCACCCTTGATGATAAGATCACAATAACAACAGACCAGTGGCGTCAGCAGTGAGCACATCCTGGGTGGTTTGTACCCTTCGTACTCACTAAACCTTCACATGAAGTAGTGTGTCCACGGAATGTTTAGGTACCCCCAAATTCCTATGTGGAAGCTCTAATCTCTAGTGTGGCTGTATTTGGAGATGGGGTCTCCACAGAAGTAATTCTGTCTAGAAGAGATCATGAAGGTGAGGCCTTGATCCAGTAAGATTCGTGTCCTTGTCAGAAGACACCCCAGGAAGCGATCTCCCACTGTGTGTGCACAAAGGACCACACGAGCAGGGAGGTGGTTGTCTACAAGCCAGGAGAAGAGCCCTCACCAGAAACCACACTTGCTGGCACCTTGATCTTGGATTTCTAGCCTCCAAACCGTTGTGTAAGCCGCCCAGGAGGTGGCATTTTGGTGTAGCTGCTGGTGCAGACTGTGACGGGTAGATGCAGGTGGGATGTTATTCCCACCTTAAAAGGGAAGAAATGGTCATAGAAGGGAGCAATGACTTGCCGGGGTCATTTATTATCGATCTGCCCACTTGCCATCACATGGCTTTTCCATGGTTGACCTTTTCTCTCTGAATTCCCTGCGTCATCAGGATAGGCTAGGTTATGATGTGGGAGCAAACACCCCCAATCTCAGAGGCCAGCAGGGGCACAGGTTTCTCTCTTGCTCACGCATGAGATGCCCATCACAGGTCTGCGGGGCCTCGCGGGCTCACCGCCGGGTGACTCCCTCTGCAAGGACTTTAGCACGGCAGGGACAGAGGCCACTGACTTGTTCACTGGCTCTCGGCCTTTCCACCCCGCGTGACACGCCATTTCCAGGCACAGATGGCGGAGGGTGCCGGACCCACTCCTCGAGCCAACGTGAGGGCCTCTGTACAAAGTAGAAAGGGAAGGAAGACCCACCTGCCAGGTGCAGGGCCAGACAGGAGAAAGCACCCCTCCCCTTAGATGGGGCAGCCCCCGAAGGGGGTGTATGGAATTCAGGAGCAGGGGCTGGATTTCACCCCATGGGCCCCAGAGCCTGGTGCTGCCATGAGGGGAAGCCAGCTGGACTTTCCTCTAGCCCCTCTGCTGGCTTTCCATTAGCATGGACTCTCCTGGGTCCTGCCTGCAGCTGAGGTGGTGGTAGGTTTGCCTTACAAACGATTATGCCTTCATGGGTATTTCCGTGAGAAGCTGGGGTCGCTGGCAACACTGCATTTCACACTATTCCTAAAGCAGGAGCCACATCTGCATGTGGGTGTTTCCAGAATCTGGGGGAAGATCTGGGGGAAGAGCTTACTCTTTTCTTCAATATTCTGGAATACTGAGTGCTGGTTCTGAGTACAGCAGCATCTAAACCTACAACTGAGACAGCATATAAATACACTGGTCGTTTTGCTTGGTTCTGCTTTCTTTGTTTTTTAGATAGAAAGGCGGGGAGGGACAGAGGGAGAGAGAATCTCGAGCAGGTTCCACGCACAGCACGGAGCCTGACGCGGGGCTCGATCTCAACGACCTGAGATCACGCCCTGAGCCGAAATCAAGAGTCGGACACTCAACCGCTTGCACCATCCAGGCGCCCCTGGTTCTGCTTTCTTACTTGGGCTCTAGTGTTACACTTGCTTTGTTCCTGTGTTGAAGCTGCCCCTCAGCCAGCTGGGGGTGGAGGCGAGCCCCGAGCCCCCCCGCCCCCCGAACGTGCATGGCCACACTTGTGTCGTAAGAATGCGGAGACTGGAAATAGCCACCCTGCCCACTGCGTCTTCCTGCAACTGCTGACTCTCGGGACACCCAAATGCTCCTCTTTCCCCTATTTTTAGAGACCACTCTTTTCTGAAATTGTGTGGCAACACTTCCAAGGTATGTTGCTTCTCGAGTGTCCAGTGTGTCCACTGCACGCTGGACACTTGAGAAACAAGTGACATTAAACAGGACCTGGCATTTAATTTCAAGTCACAGAGTCTCAGCTTTGGTTCTCTGGGGAGCAACTGCAACCATTTTTCCTCGAAACCGCCTGGGCCCCCGCCTCTCCCTGCCCGAGCAGCCTAGACGGGGGAGGGATGGGAGTGTGTGGCATGCTTGGAGAGCATCCCCCAAAACACAGGTGATGTTGGGGTTCCACGAGAAGGAAGGAAAAAGCGCTGAAATCAAGCAGTTTATGACCTCTGACCTCGTTGTCTTAGAATCCTGGAAGACTCAGATCTTTTCAGGATTTTCTTCCTTTTGCCCTCTGGGTGTGACGTTGTGGTGGCAGCCAGAGCTTCCGTTCTGCTGTTCTGGCTGCCCCAAGGAATTCTTTATTTTATTAGTTATTTTTTTGAGAAAAGGGGGGCACAGAGGGGCAGAGGGCGAGGGAGAGAGAATCTCAAGCAGAGTCCACACCCAGCACAGAGCTCAGTGTGGGGCTCCATCCCA
>NW_027784320.1:0-289 GCF_054177405.1 Leptonychotes weddellii | reverse complement strand
ATAAAGATTTTATTTATTTATTTGAGAGAGAGAATGAGACAGAGAGAGAGCATGAGAGGGGGGAGGATCAGAGGGAGAAGCAGACTCCCTGCTGAGCAGGGAGTCCGATGTGGGACTCGATCCCGGGACTCCAGGATCATGACCTGAGCCGAAGGCAGTCGCTTAACCAACTGAGCCACCCAGGTGCCCCTAGATAAGATTCTTTTAAAAGGCTAGAGTTTTAGAACAAATATTGTCATTTGAATGTTTTATTTGGTACAATTATAACAGCACTCCATTCAGTCTTAAA
>NW_027784319.1:0-289 GCF_054177405.1 Leptonychotes weddellii | reverse complement strand
ATCCCCGATATCTGAGCACATCACCATCCCCAAAGCACTTTCCCGTCCATGGTCTCATTTATGTTCCATCTGTGACCTATGGCAAAACAGGGGTTATATGTCCATTTTGTGGACAAGAAATTGGAATTCAGGGAACCATAACAAGTGTTGAGGATGAACACAAAATTTGTTTCCTCATTTCAGCCCAAGCATTCTTACCGCTGAACCACACTGTCCTAATGAGGTGGTGTCATTAACTAATTTTTTTTTTAAAGATTGCTCAGGTTATTAGATGGACCCATGGACAAAT
>NW_027784318.1:0-289 GCF_054177405.1 Leptonychotes weddellii | reverse complement strand
ATTTTCCCCGTAGGAAGCTGTTGCCCCGAGCCAGCCCGGATCCACGGCTTGCAATCTGTTTTTCCTCAAGGCAGAGGGCTCTGTTCCTCGACGTCCTTTACGACTGAGCAAAACCACGACTGAGCAGGGGGGATGACAATGCTGTGCTGGGGAGTGAGAGCGAGGTGCTCGCGTGACCCTCTAGAGAAAGAGCCCACCACTCGGCGACCCTCACCCCCTCTCCTCTCGTGCTCCGCCTTTCCCAGCCATCATCCTCTGCTGGCACTGAGAGGGTGCTGAGCGTGCACCA
>NW_027784317.1:0-289 GCF_054177405.1 Leptonychotes weddellii | reverse complement strand
CCATGCAAGATTATACCCTTTTCCTTGATCCACGTGTCCCCTGGGCAAATCATGGAATAGTCAGAAGCAGGCGTAGCAGACACCTGACTGAAAAGGAATTAGAGGGATAGAGAGGGAGGACAACTAAATATCCTGCTTTGGGAAGGCTATCTTCCCACTCCTGAAGCAAAATGAAGTGTAGGAGAGGCAGATGTTGTAATGAATTGGGAAACTGTTGAAGTCTTTATTGAGGTTTAACTGACCTACAATAAACACTCTTTTTAAGGGTAGAGGCCAAAAACTTTGACAA
>NW_027784316.1:0-289 GCF_054177405.1 Leptonychotes weddellii | reverse complement strand
ATATATTTTTGAGGGATGATAGTTTGCTCCTCTGCTCTGTCATATATTCAAATGCCTCTCTCTGTATTTATGGCTTTATAGTGAATTTTAATACTTAATACTTAACTATCCCCTAATTGTTATGATTTTAGTAAATACTTCTATTCTTATGCAGTTATTCTTTAAATTGTTTTTAAATGTACAAGACTAAATACACGCACTTTAATGAAATTACATCATATTTATAGATTCATTTTTCTTTTTTTTTAAATTTTTTATTGTTATGTTAATCACCATACATTACATCATT
>NW_027784315.1:0-289 GCF_054177405.1 Leptonychotes weddellii | reverse complement strand
CTATTCGTGGCTGTCACGGGGAGACATAATAAATACATATATGGTAGAAGTGACACTGGAAAGAAATTTCACTCAAAATAACATCACAGGTTTGTTGGTTTCCCACTTCAAATTCAGAGGCAGCCGTTTTTTGGAACCATGCTCTAATATAGGCAGCAAAATATCTGAAAATAATCAGAAAAATCTGAAAAAGAAAGAAGCAGAAAACATTCTAACATAGTGATTCACAATAATTGAGTTCCAGCAACATTAGCAAATTCTCCTAAGATGTCTGGCAGCTAATACAGAC
>NW_027784314.1:0-289 GCF_054177405.1 Leptonychotes weddellii | reverse complement strand
AAAACACATAAAGAACAGTGTGGTCCTGACTCATGGGTGCTCAAAGGGAGTCATTTTGGATGGTTTTAAGGCCACTGGTTATGAGGAGGTGAGGAGGCACAGGTTAAAGACAAACCTGGGAAAGGAAATCTAATGGTTTTATTTTATTTTATTTTAAAGATTTTATTTATTTATTTGTCAGAGACAGAGGGAACACAAGACAGAGGGAGCAGCAGAGGGAGAGGGAGAAACAGGCTACCCGCTGAGCAAGGAGCCCGATGCGGGACTTGATCCCAGGATTCTGGGATCA
>NW_027784313.1:0-289 GCF_054177405.1 Leptonychotes weddellii | reverse complement strand
GAGATACCATTAAATAGTTGTTGGCTTAAGTCACCAATTTTGGGGACAATTGGTTATGCAGCAGTAGATAACTTGGAACACCCCCAGTGCAGCCACCGGTGTGAGTAAAGGGAGAGGTAGAAGCAAGACTGTGGATGGCGTGGAGAGCTGAACCACTTGCTCACAGGCCTTGTGCAGCACTCGGTTCTGCTCATTCTTGATCTGGGACATAGGATTTCTATCTTAGGGTAATTAAAGCTGTAAGTCCTGACCTTATCCCTTGATTGGTTTGATAGAACCCAGCTCATGA
>NW_027784312.1:0-289 GCF_054177405.1 Leptonychotes weddellii | reverse complement strand
CCCAAACTGCCATGGCCCAGCAGCCGTGTTTCCTAGCGGGCAGGGTGCCGCTGTCCCTGCCTTCTCTCCCCTGTCCTGGCAGCCGCGTCGCAGGTCCCTGAAGGACCGTGAGCCCAGCGTCCTCGCCCAGCAAGGCTGCTCCTCTCCACCCTCTTCTCTGGAGCCTCCTTCACCAGCGGCCTCCAATCCCCCGACTGCCAGCTTGAGGACAGTCTCCAGAACCTGGGACCCTCCCCAGGATCCAGAAGCCTGTGCGGGCACCTCGGGTGTTCCCGTCAGAGTCCATTTG
>NW_027784311.1:0-289 GCF_054177405.1 Leptonychotes weddellii | reverse complement strand
AATGGGGGTTGACTTGTTCATTTTTAAACCCCAAACCGTGCGACTGATCACCTCGCCGTTCTAACGGGCAGCAGTGTTGATCTGTGTGTGCAGTCGGGCGGGGTCTGCACCCGGAGCAGAGCTCCGTCCTATGGAGGTGAGAGTGGAGAGCGGCTGCCGCGGGACCGGCCACCTCTTAGCCCCGAGGGAGCGCAGTCTCGTGATGACGGATTTGGGGCCCCGGTTCTGAAATCCGCTTTGTGGCTCGAGGTTCTTTCCTGCCATTTGATGTTGTGAGTCACTGAAACAT
>NW_027784310.1:0-3446 GCF_054177405.1 Leptonychotes weddellii | reverse complement strand
TCCCTAGAGGTGGGGTTGGGGATACTGCCATCCAGTCAAGATGCCGGTATTGGGCCATCTATATTATATACCTGGGGACCTTCAACATTTTTGCTTGATAATATATATATTAAGACTTTTTTTTTAAAGTAATCTCTACACCCAACATGGGGCTTGAACTTACAAACCCAACATCAAGAGTCGCACGCTCCACTGACTGAGCCAGCCAGGTGCCCCTGCTTGATAATATATATTTTTAATATTTTATTTATTTATTTTTGAGAGAGAGTGCACAGATGGGGAGGGGCAGAGGGAGAAGGAAAGAGAATCTTGAGCAGGCTCCAGGCCCAGCATGGCTCATCTCACAGCCCTGAAATCATGGCCTGAGTCAAAATCAAGAGTTGATTCTCAACCAACTGAGCCACCCAGGTGCCCCCCTGCTTGATAATATTTTTAATCATAAGTGTACATAGTTATAAAGGATGTATTGTAAATATTGATACCTTTCTTTTTTTTTAAAGTGTTCTTAAATGAATGCAGTGAAGCCTAAATATCATAGCAATTTGATAATAATGTTATCTATTTTAAAAATAAATGAGAACTCTTACTGACAATGTTGAATTTTACCCGAGCCCTGTGCTCCTGGAAAAAAGCAATGGTTAAGAAATTCTCGAATCCGGGTACCTGGGTGGCTCAGTCCTTAGGTGTCTGCCTTCAGGTCATGGTCCTGGGCTCCCTGCTCGGCAGCGGGAAGGCTGCTTCTCCCTCTCCCACTCCCCCTGCTTGTGTTCCCTCTCTCGCTGTGTCTCTCTCTGTCAAATAAATAAAATCTTAAAGAAAAAAAAATTATTCAAAGAAACAGCCTGTCCCATTTGACTGAGATAAGACTCCTGGCTTCCCTTTAGTTTACCTCTAATTAGGCATGGCGCAGACACTCCAAATGCCCATTCCTTGATTCCTCAGTGGTTAGCTGAACTGCTGGGCACACTCATCAATCGGAACAAAATGCCTGTTAACCAAACTTTGGCTAAGTTTCTATTCTTCCTCTAGGTTCTTCAACTATGGCCCACTCTCAGTCAGAGCCAGTTTACCATTCCTCCTTAATGATCCCTCCAGAGAACAGGCCTCAGGGGAAAACAATCTCCCAACTGCTCTAGGACCTACCATCTGGATATTGGATTAGATCACTCCTGTTCATCCCTCCTCCCCATCCCCATTCTTTCTAGCCTTGTTTACTCCTCCCTATAAAATAAAACCGTTTTTGCCTAACCTAGCAGAGCCCTCCCCCTATGACTGTAGTTCTCGCCTCCCCCCACCCTGCCCCCAATAATCCTTTCAAATAACGTCTCTCCTTACTAAATCCGTATTTGTTTTTCATTTACCTTATATGCAACGTTCTTTTTCCCTCTTGAACTTCTATTTTCGTTCAGCTGCTATGGAGTTAATCCCAGCCATAATATATTTTCATGCTTGGCAGTATTTTCTGGGGCAGCCAATCATACCTTTCTGTCACAAAATTATGTACATAAATTTGATCTCGTCAACTCTAAAAAAGTGTTCTGTGACCCACAGAGTTCTAGGTGTTCATTTTTCCCTTCTAAATTGAGATATTGTTGCAAGCGTTTTCAGTACAAGCGATCAAATAGCAAATACATAGCATTTCATTACAGGTGAGATCCTCTTTAAACATAAAAAGTAAGTTTTCATTAGAAGTGCAATTGAAAATATGTCTCTTAAGGAGGTAGGTTGAGCCAGTTGTTTTTCCAGTAAGTTTGTAGATCCAGGGATGAATATTAATTTTTCCAAGAATGAGACAGAGTTTGGGCCTTTTGTAAGCCCTGATACTGTTCATATAAAAAGAGATAGAAGTGGAAGGAGATTTATTCTGTCAGTGTCTCTCAGTTCTTTTAATTCCTGATAATTACCTATTCCAAAAAAATATATTTTAAATGACCTATTAGCTGACAACATGATTAAATCCTCCTTGGATCACAGGGAAAGTAAATCAGAAACTATCTGATTTGCCCACTCCTCAGCAATAACCCATATTTAGGAGTGGGTTTCTTACCCACTCCTCAGTAATAACCCATATTGAGAACTGCCTTATTGTTTTTCCTCCCTGGAGACTATTATTTCCCAGGGTAAAGCAGCAGAGCAAGATTCAGCATGAGTGTGCATGAGACTTTCCTTTGTAAAGCTGGAAACTCATTATAAAAGGGGAGGTTGTTATAAAAGGGGAGCTCATTATAAAAGGGGAGAAGGAGGCTGAACCTCAAGGACCCCAGGCTTGTGCTCAGGTCCAGCCCCATGGGAGTAGAGAATCTGGATATTGAGTCCCTGAAAACCCTCCGTGCCCCCAGAGTTATAGCTTTCACAAAATGTCCATGTCTGAAGACCTTCCATCCTCTTCCCTACCACTCTCTGTCCTATCGCTGTTGCCTCCTAAGAAGCTCTGGAATCTACCAAGCTCTTCATCCTCTCTACCACGCTGGCCCCCAGGATCTTATCTTGCCTGAATGTCCACAATCATCCCTAAACCCTCTTTCTCCAGACCTAATCCATTTCTCCCTGCACTGCAGCCAGAGGGAGCTTCCCCAATGCAAATGAACCAGCTCTGGATTAAACTCCTCCTAGCTCCCCAAAGCCATCAGAAGTCTGAGTAAAAGGACTTCATCTCTCTAGTGGCCTTTTGTCCTGCTTCCTGCAAATCTATATTGCAGTCGCAAGTAGCAGATTCCTGGACACAGGTATCCCTGGCCTTCTGGGTACCTTAGCAATGCCCTCTGCTTGCAAGAGGGAGCTAGGGAGGAATCAGACTGCTTTGGTAAGGAAGGGTCTTTGTTTGGACCTTGGCTGTTTCCTCTTAATTTCTTTTAATGTCAGTTTCCTTAACTGTAAAACAGAAACAACAATAGTACATATTTCATGGGGTTCTTGTGCAGATTATATATGTATGTTGCCTGGCACACAGTAGTGCTCACATAATAAATGTGAACTGTTTATTATTGTTCTTGTTATTACTCACGTCGCAGTGAATTATCTATTACCGGGCGAGACCTTGAGCAACTGGAGATTGAAGGATTGTGCTTCTGTGTATCCCAGGGCTGAGCCCACAGTAGAAACTTAATACTTAGGAAGAAAGTATTGCAAAGGGATAAATGAAAGACTAGCGCCGAAGGAGCAAACCTGACTTTAAAAATCTTTCTTCGGTGCCCCTCATGTCTATTATTTCACTGAATCCCCATGACCTAGAGGTAGGGGAGGTAGAGGCTATTAATTCCCATTCTGCAAATGCGGGTGTGCCTTCTGTAAGCCGTCCTGCGTTTAGTGGCACGCAGCTCGTAGGAGGCCACATCCCGACCCAGGCAGCGGGGTGGATTGGGGCTGGGGGACACACATGGGAACGGGACCAGGAGACACGCTCCGCTCGGGTTGGTTTACGGTTTCTTGCTGGACGGCCAGGCTCC
>NW_027784309.1:0-289 GCF_054177405.1 Leptonychotes weddellii | reverse complement strand
TAGCTATTTTAGGCTGAGCTATGGAGAACAGAAGTTGAACGGGAGGAGCTTCCGAGGAAGTGTGTTGGGGAGACTGAGGCACAGGGGGTGCAGCCATTCCTGGGAGAGCGTGCCTTCATCAGCCTGTGTTCCCTGCGTTTCGTGGGGGTGACCACAAGGCCCTTTTTCATAAAAAGTGACCTCTCCCACTCCTTCCAGGTTCCTGATATTCTGGCATCCATAGCTCTGACTATGTAAGATTTTGTCCCTGTTAAAACTTCAAACTTCTCTTCCCCTGAGAATCGTTAAC
>NW_027784308.1:0-289 GCF_054177405.1 Leptonychotes weddellii | reverse complement strand
GGTTAATTGACCTCCCGAAGGTCACACTGCTGCCGCCATGGGTAAAGCTAGGGCTATCACACAAGCCTCCTGAATTTCTTTTTCTTTTTTTTTTTTTAAAGATTTTATTTATTTTTTAGAGAGCGAGTGAGAGGGAAACAGCATGAGAGGGGAGAGGGTCAGAGGGAGAAGCAGGCTCCCCGCCGAGCCGGGAGCCCGATGTGGGGCTCGATCCCAGGACCCTGGGATCATGACCTGAGCCGAAGGCAGACGCTTAACCATCTGAGCCACCCAGGCGCCCCAAGCCTCC
>NW_027784307.1:0-289 GCF_054177405.1 Leptonychotes weddellii | reverse complement strand
GACTACATAAGAACACAACAGCTGTGAATTCTTCCCTCCTGAAACGTAAATATGGTCTGATTTTCTTTCTCGTTTCTCCTCCACATCATTCTGCACGTTGAAGTTATGTTTAAATATGTCTGCTTCATTTCTCTTACATTTCACTGAACAAAGTAACATGTAAACCCATGCTATACTATTAGAAACTGGATTTCATATCGTGAAAAATGAAAACCTGTTTTGGTGAAAACGTTGATGCTGCTTTCTTAATATCTGTTACTTCTGCTTGTGCTCTGTAGTTTTTATATCA
>NW_027784306.1:0-289 GCF_054177405.1 Leptonychotes weddellii | reverse complement strand
TATGATATTAAATCCTTCCATTCTTGAATTTGGTATATCTCTCCACTTAAGGTCTTCCATGCCCTTTGATCAAGTTTTATAATTTTCTCAGAAAGGTCTTGTATGTCTTTGGTTGGATTTCTTTCTAATTGCCTCATTGTTACTTCCTGGTTATTAGGATGAGATCTTTTTCTCCCATTATATTTTCTTTTTTTTTTTTATTCTTATGTTAATCCCCATACATTACATCATTAGTTCTAGATGAAGTGTTCCATGATTCATTGTTTGTGCATAACACCCAGTGCTCCAT
>NW_027784305.1:0-289 GCF_054177405.1 Leptonychotes weddellii | reverse complement strand
TATGCACAAACAATGAATCATGGAACACTTCATCTAAAACTAATGATGTAATGTATGGGGATTAACATAAGAATAAAAAAAAATAAATTAAAAAAAAAATGTTGCAGGAGAAAATTCTCCTTTTCTAAGTACAAAAGGCAAAAATCGTTATCAATGAAGCCCTATAAAAAGAAAAAGGTACACTAAAGGCTGTACAAAAATTTGAAACCCTAGGGAAGGTAGAATTGCCTGTGCTGGTTAAGAAGGAAAGAGAAAGATTATGCCTTCAGAAATTATATTTGAAGAATCT
>NW_027784304.1:0-289 GCF_054177405.1 Leptonychotes weddellii | reverse complement strand
ACATTCAGAGTAACTATTGAAAGATATGAATTTAGTGCCATTGTATTACCTGTAAAGTCACTGTTTCTGTCTATTGTCTCCATTCCTTTATGGTCTATGTTACTTTTGGACTTTCACTTCGCTTACAGGATCCCCTTTAATATTTCTTGTAGGGCTGCTTTGGTGATCACAAATTTTTTGTTTCTATTTGTCCTGGAAGCTCTTTATCTCTCCTTCTATTCTGAATGACAGCCTTGCTGGATAGAGTATTCTTGGCTGCGTATTTTTCTCATTTAGCACCCTGCGTATA
>NW_027784303.1:0-289 GCF_054177405.1 Leptonychotes weddellii | reverse complement strand
CCCCACATCGGGCTCCCTGCTCAGCTCCCTCTGCTGCTCCACCTGCTTGTGTGCACTCTCTCTCTCTCTCTGTCAAATGAATAAAATCTTAAAAAAAAAAAAAGAAATCGTATAAACTATCCTAAATAATGTATATCACCTAAATGTCAATGTATGATTTTTGAAGATGCTATAATATCATTATACTAATTTTGGTATAAAAATTTATTTAAGAATAGTGTTCTGGAAACTGAAGAGGAAATAAAGTACAAAATAAGCACACACAAAAAAATATAATCAATTCCCTTCG
>NW_027784302.1:0-289 GCF_054177405.1 Leptonychotes weddellii | reverse complement strand
GATTTGTTAATAATGGGTTTTGTTCAAAACAGAAACTGGTCCTGCAAAGGCGGTGACCTCGTTTGCTCCATGAGCTCCGCACTGAAGAGCAGCCTCGCTTGCTGCTTGAGCTCACTTCACCAGGAGAGGTAATTACAGGGAAAATCAAATCTATGGACTGTGTCCCATTGCCTTTTACCTGCACAGAGTGGGAGGGGGCCGGCGGCCGCGTGCTCAGCCCATGTTTAGAAGATTCATGTTTATCTAATGGGAAGTCAATATTATTGTCCGGGAAAGAGTCAGGGTGTTG
>NW_027784301.1:0-289 GCF_054177405.1 Leptonychotes weddellii | reverse complement strand
TACTTCCACAAAAAGCTACAAAAAGAAATAGAAAACTGGACTAATTCTAGCCATTAATGTAACTGAAATAATACTGAAAAAAATCTACCTCCCAAAAATCTATAGGTGAAGTCTATGTAACCTTTAAGGACATACTATCTTACAGACATTGTTCTCGAGAAGAGAAAGAGAAAGACAGTGCAAGAGAGAGAGAGCAGGGTGCCTGGGTGGCTCAGTTGGTTAAGCAACTGCCTTCGACTCAGGTCATGATCCTGGAGTCCCAGGATCGAGTCCCGCATCGGGCTCCCTG
>NW_027784300.1:0-289 GCF_054177405.1 Leptonychotes weddellii | reverse complement strand
GGAAATCTGTGTTGATTGATTTGTTGGTTCTTTCAAAAAAGTGGAAAAAAGGAGACAAACTTTCCTTTCCTCCCACTTTGAAGGGGGTATATTCGCCTCCCAATTGGCATGAACCTGCTAACCCATAATTTGTCAACTCCATTCTCGTATTCCACTAAAACAAAATAAGTAAAAGCTAATTTATAAGCCATTTCTGTGAAGTTTTCTGAGTCATGTGCATAGTTTTTAAGTCACAGAGAAGGCTCTCTTGGTTCCATGTGTTCCCCATAGACCCCAGCGCAGAAAAAGA
>NW_027784299.1:0-3446 GCF_054177405.1 Leptonychotes weddellii | reverse complement strand
AAAAAAAAAAAAAAGTCTGAAAAACCTAGAGGAAATACTAAAATGTAAGCAATATTTCCTCTTCAACTTTTCTATAATAAATGTATGATAGATTTTAATAACCTGAATAAGTTGAAAAAAATAATAAAAATAGAAGTGCCACTGCACCATACACTTAAAAATGGTTAAAATGGTAAATTTTATGTTGTATTTTATAACAAAGAGAAGGAAAAAAGAAGCCAAGAATCACTGTAATTTGAAGGCATCTATAGTAGCAACAAACTCCCCTATTTACATTTAAAACTCCCAATACCACTAAATTAAAAACATAATGTGTGCTTGTTATGATGACCTTGAAAAATTGAATAAAAATTAATCTATGGAAAAAAACCTCAGAACTGATAGTACCCTCTTGTAGTGAATCTGTAAGTAAAAAGACCTTCTGAGTTCATCAGACAGATAGTTTATGCACACTCTTCCAAGTTCAACTCTCTTAATAGGCTTTAATTACTGGCTCTTGTGGTATACTGTGTTGACTAGTTTCATGAGTTTCTTGGTTACTTAGGATCTGGTTAGTTGTGTGGGCACAATATGAACTCAAATCCAATGACTATGAAAGACTCAGTCATTCCTATTCAGCACCTTGGCACCTTTATAGTTTGCTGTCACATGTGCTGGGATTAGAAAAACTATCCTAAAAGTCACTATACTAGTTTTCCACTAATAAGATAAATAAAGATCTATTACAATGGGATAACGTATACAGATATCTATAGCTTCACAGTGTCTTTTATTATTAGAACTGTACATGTAATGTACACATTTTTTAAAAGATTTTATTTATTTGAGAGAGAGAGAGATAGAGACAGAGCATGAGCAGTGGGGAGGAGGCAGAGGGAGAGGGAGAAGCAGACTCCCCACTGAGCAGGGAGCCTGACATGGGGCTCCATCCCGGGACCCTGGGATCATGACCTGAGCCGAAGGCAGACGCTTAACCGACTGAGCCACCCAAGTACCCTATAATGTATTCATTTAATTATGAATTAACATGGAATCAATCATACAAAAAATTGAGAAGTGAAGGCTTTTCACTATGAACAAATGATATTTTGGCAAAATCTAATTGATTTTATATTATCCTTTTTGTAATCTACATGAATATATTTCTTATTTTATTCATGCTATGACCTTCCAAACAAAGGGTATATGAAGGAATATTTTATTCTTTTCAAAGAATGTTAGGGATTGTAAAGGTCAGCTTCTGGCTTTATTTTAAAATAAAAACATGAGACTGAATGGAAGCAAGCTGATATCTACAGTCCATAGATAAATTTTATTAAATATATTAAATTAGGTTAAGTGGTTTAAAGAAACTATCAGGTCTCTCTCAATTTTAGCTTTCAGGAAAATTGTTTTTGTCATTTTGGAGTATAAAAATATTGGAAGAACAATATTCTCGTGAGGTTTATAGAATACATTTAAGAAAACATTACCATGTAAATTGTATCTGGACTATTAACAGATAATGTCTTATTGTATTATTATCTGTCTAGTCTTCTGGTATTGAAAATTATAATAAAGAAGGAGATCATGTGGCCTATGATTAAATCACTTTGACAAGAAATCTTACATTTACTAAGATAGACTTCCTTTGAATTGGTGTTATCTGCAAACACAATAACAAAAAATTCAAGCAGTCATGGAGTACTCATGTCATGAAAAGTAAGGATTCCTTCTGCCCCAAACCCCATTTTCAATCTCTAAAGGTACCACTGATACCAGATTTTTTGTCTTCCAGGAGACATTCTAAGAACCAATCTAATATGTACATCTTGTGTCTTAGTCCATCTGTGCTGCTATAACAAAAATACCTTATAAACAGCAAACATTTATTTTTCACAGTTCTGGAGGCTGGAAGTCCAAGATCAAGATGCCAGCCTGATGTGGTGAGGGCCCTCTCCCCAGATGCAGACTTATCGTAACCTCACATAGTGGAAGGGGCAAGGGCTCTTTCTCTGGCCTCTTCCATAAGGGCACTAATTCCATTCATGAGGGTACCATCCTCATGAACTCAGCACCTCCCAAAGGTCCCACCATCCAACACTATCACATTGGCCATTAGGACTCAGCATACCAATTCTGAAGGGACACAAACATTATCTATAGCTTCTTATAATACAAATGACAGTATTCCATATGAGCTTGTGTATCTGTTTTTAAACCTACTAAAGTCTTCTTATTGATTATATTTCAATTGATATAAACCTTGTTCTTTTTAATGACTGCAACATATTTTCTTTAACTGGCCAGTTAATGGAAATTTAAATTCTTTAAAAATTTCTGCTATTTCAAAAAATGTGCAAATAAATATATGTGTATTTATTTCTGTGGGATATACTCCTGGAAGCAGAACAGCAGGATCAAAGTCTCATGCTGCTTATTTAGATAGCTATAGTCGAATTATATAACAAAAAAGAAAAATCAGTTTGCAATCCTGGCAATAATGTATACACTTCCCAACAGAGTTTTTATCAAAATTTTGTCACTATTAAATCTCAGTCAAAGAAAACTTGTAGTTTTATTTTTCGTTGATGAGGTTGAGTAATTTTTTGTTTGAAAGTCATTTGTATGTCCTTTTTCACAAATTGCCATTTGTCCATTTTTATCTATTAGCTTTTCTTCTGTTCAATTTGAGTTCTTTTTATGAAGGTTAGTAGAACTTTACTAAATGTTGAAATATATTTGAAATGTGTCATTGGTCCTTACTTATTGGAATTCGCCATGCAATATTTTATTTTGTGTAGTCAAATTTTAGCTACTTTTGTTTTTATCATCTCTCCCTAATCCTGAAGAATAAGAACTATAAAGTTAAATGTTCATTACGACATGCAAGACGAGTCTGGCCAGGTAGAAACTCTCCGGCGGAACAGAGACGCAGAGGTGGGCTAGAGCAGCCCAAGCAACGCGCCTTCTTCCCGCAGGAGGCGCTAGAAAGCGGGGCAGGGAGGGCCGGGAAACACAACCAATCCTCCCAGAGCACACACCTCCCTACCGGTCCTACTGAGTCTCCCGGCGAACCCGCGCCGGGAGCCCCGAAACTCCTGCACCACCTGAGGATGCAGCGCGCAGCACAGCGGGCGGGCCACTGCCGGCCCAGGACGCCGCGCGTCCCCGCGTCCGCCAGCTCCCGGCCTCCCCTCACCACCCAGCTCCGCGCCCCCTCCTCCGGGACCCCGCTCCTCGCCCGCCGCCCGGCCCCAACTCACCGCCTGGACCGCTGTCTACGCACCCGCGACGCCAAGCCCGGGGTCTAAGTTTCCCCGCGGAGCGGAGTAAAGAGTAGGGGCGGGGAAGCAGAGAAGGAAGAGGAGGACTTTTCAAATTAAAAACAAACTAGAGCCCGGAGGGGAGGGGGCGGTGCGGGGCTCAGGGGCGTGGTCCCGACTCGCCCGGACCCTCCCCCAGGG
>NW_027784298.1:0-289 GCF_054177405.1 Leptonychotes weddellii | reverse complement strand
CCTGCCTGGCTCCCTGAGGACACGCCTGTGTCCAGCGCAGTGCAGACCTGAGCCTGACGCGGAGGCCACGAGCCACCACGCTCAGGGCCCGCTTTACTCACAGGGCTGTGTGGTCCCGGGGGCCTTGCCGTGTCCTGCTCCCCGTGCTTGACTTCGGCTCACACGTCCTGTGTCCTGGGATGTCGGCAGGGAGGTTCTCATAGGTACTGCTCCCGGAACGCTAGTGTCCACACACGCCGTTGCCATAAAGACCGTGGAGGTATTGGTGAGGTGTTGTGCAGTTTCTGTT
>NW_027784297.1:0-289 GCF_054177405.1 Leptonychotes weddellii | reverse complement strand
ACTCCCTGGTCCTCTTGTCTTTTCTGTCTATACTCACTCCCTTGCTGATTTCATTCAGTTTCAAGCTTTATTTATTTATTTATTTTTTTAAATTAAAAAAAATTTTTTTAAAGATTTTATTTATTTATTTGAGAGAGAATGAGCTAGAGAGAGAGCACGAGAAGGGGGGAGGGTCAGAGGGAGAAGCAGACTCCCTGCCGAGCAGGGAGCCCCATGCGGGACTTGATCCCGGGACTCCAGGATCATGATCTGAGTCGAAGGCAGTCGCTTAACCAACTGAGCCACCCAG
>NW_027784296.1:0-289 GCF_054177405.1 Leptonychotes weddellii | reverse complement strand
AAGGAGATACAGAAAGGGCTTGGTTTGCGCCCACCGTGTTGATCAGGAACAATAGCAAAAAGTCCAAATCAGCAAATAGAGGCAAATAGAGTTAAAACAATTTAATCCCTTGAAACAACAGGATTCTGAAATACTGATAGATCTTGCATCGATGCAATTAAGTATTTTTAACTCTTTTCTCCTGTGTAATTCATTTTCACGCAAACTCTCGAGAGACCAATGTATTTTCGACGATGTGTGAATGAGGCTCCTAAAATAAACACAGAGCCGTGCAGACTCCAGAGTCCAG
>NW_027784295.1:0-289 GCF_054177405.1 Leptonychotes weddellii | reverse complement strand
GGGACTCGATCCCAGGACCCTGGGATCACGACCTGAGCCGAAGGCAGACGCTTAACGACTGAGCCACCCAAGCGCCCCTAAATTTTACATTTTCTGTTTATCATCTTTTACTTGCTCTCTTCAGTGTTTTTTTGCAGTTATTAGTAGACATTAAAAATGTTTTGCTCATAAATAACAAACTATATGCATATTATATATATTTTATATATATTCTAAAATGAACTCTGTGTTGGTCAATATGTTAGGAGACTTTAAATCTACACACACACACACACACACACACACACAC
>NW_027784294.1:0-289 GCF_054177405.1 Leptonychotes weddellii | reverse complement strand
CAGCAGCAGGATGGAAACAAGCTGAGCTGTCCCTTGTATCAAATCCTTGGAAGTGCCAACACGGGGTCCCCAACACTGCCTGGGTTCCCGGGGACTTGCCGACACCTGCCCCTCACAGCCCGGGCTCCCATGTGGTGACGGTATGGGGAACAGCTTTACCAAAGCAAAGGGCCACCGATTCCAAGTCTTGAGCTGAGCAACACTAAACAAACAACACATAAATAAGTAAATAGCAATGGAGAGAAAAATCTTGCAAAGGATTTCTGCCTCTTCAACAAAGAATCAAAAC
>NW_027784293.1:0-289 GCF_054177405.1 Leptonychotes weddellii | reverse complement strand
TTACTTTTCTCCTTGTGGTTTAGACTGTACTATCTTAGAGAAATAATGGTTTTCCTCATGTGGGTGTTTGTATGTATGTGTGTATGACCGTGGGTGAGTGTGCATACTTGCCCATGAGTACATGTGATGTATGCTATAGTTACCTATGGACAAGTGGATGAATATGGAAGTATATCTGGTGGGGAGACCTCCAAGTGGTCCATGCACATTATTTCTGCTGCAGTCCTCTCTGTGCTATTTCAGGAATATTAATTCTGACTGAGAAATATACTTGTGGGAACAGAGGAGG
>NW_027784292.1:0-289 GCF_054177405.1 Leptonychotes weddellii | reverse complement strand
GATCCCAGGCCTCGGGGTCCCCTCCCCTGCTTGCAGACCCTGGCCTTTGAATCCTTGGAGACCCAGCAGAGCAACGAGGGTATCCTGCCCAGAGCAGGAGGCCTGGGGCTCAGCCCCCGCTGTCCTTCCCGCCGGTCCCCGAGGGCAGAGCAGCTCGGTGGTGTCCAGAGCGCTCACGCGGCCTCTCACTGACCACACTCCCCTGCATCGGGGGGCCCATCCTCCTGTCTCTTCTCCAGGAGACCGAGGGGAGAAAGGAGTACGCGGGGAGAAAGGTGAGCCCGGCTCG
>NW_027784291.1:0-289 GCF_054177405.1 Leptonychotes weddellii | reverse complement strand
AAAAAAAAAAACAAAACAGTCTGGGGCGCCTGGGTGGCTCAGTCGTTAAGCGTCTGCCTTCGGCTCAGGTCGTGATCCCAGGGTCCTGGGATCGAGCCCCGCGTCGGGCTCCCTGCTCCGCAGGAAGCCTGCTTCTCCCTCTCCTACCCCCCCTGCTTGTGTTCCCTCTCGCTGTGTCTCTGTCAAATAAATAAATAAAATCTTAAAAAAAAACAGTCTGGAAAAGATGGAAACTATTAAGCTACCAAGTCACCTTACCTTTTCTAGATTAAGATGGGACTTATTATAT
>NW_027784290.1:0-289 GCF_054177405.1 Leptonychotes weddellii | reverse complement strand
GGCTCATTGTCAGGAAGAAGAAAATCTAAGTTTCCAAAAAGACCATTAGTAGAGAAAGTGGAGAAAACAAATAGAACATGAGCTTCAATTGATTTTTTTTCTAGAGTACAGCTTATTAATTAAAGTCTCACCCAGCCCAGCTCATAGAAGTATCATATAGTGGGGCCCTTTCCCTCACTTCAGTCAGATTTGGAGGGTATGGAAATGAGACATCTCATTGTTTACCGTGTTCCTCTCGGGACATTGGTGTTTTGTCCTAAGGGTGTCTCTCTTGCAGACAGGGTGTAGT
>NW_027784289.1:0-289 GCF_054177405.1 Leptonychotes weddellii | reverse complement strand
CCTGAACGGCGAGACTGCCCCCACCTCAGACCCAACCGCAAGGGCAGGTGGTCGCGGGGCCTCTGACCTCTATAAATCGGGGGTTCCCATGACCTCTATGGGTTCAGCAACTTCCTTGAGCAGCTCACAGAACTCAGAAAAAGTTCATGGACGAGATTACTGGGTTTTTATAAAGGATACAACTCAGGAACCGCCAGACGGAGGGGTGCACAGGGCGGGGCTTGGGGTGAGGGCAACAAGCCCCAGATCTCCACATGCTCCCCGCCCCAAAGCCCCTCGAATCCCATCC
>NW_027784288.1:0-3446 GCF_054177405.1 Leptonychotes weddellii | reverse complement strand
TAGGGTCAGTAAACCATGGATATGGATCATAGTCCAAATTTGACCTGACCTTTCATTTAATTCATGCTGCAATGGCAAAGTTGAATTGTTGTAACAAAGATCCTATGACCCACAAATTCTAAAATATTTACCATTTGGGGGCACCTGGGTGGCTCAGTTCATTAAGCTTCTGACTCTTGATTTTGGCTCAGGTTATAATCTGAGCGTCCCGGAATCGAGCCCCAAGTCAGCCTATACTCAACAGGGAGTCTGTTTGTCCCTCTTTCCCTCTGCCCCTCCCCCACTCATGTGCTTGTTCTCTCTCTCTCTCTCAAATAAATAAATGAAATCTTAAAAAAAAAAATTTACCATTTTGCCCTTGGCAAAAAAGTTTGCTGATCCCTGGTTTAGACCATCAAAAACCACCCAGCAACTGGGTGACCTTGGCTTTAGTCTTAATTTTTTAGAATTCCTTTTGGGAGAGTAGGTTATGGACCACCACCCCAGAAGCAATCTCTTCAACATGTATGACTTCCAGCTTCTGTTCATGATCACAGTGACTAAGTGCCTATTATTTACCTTCCTGGGTAGGTGCCTTCATATTTCTCAAACTTTTATTTATTTAATCAGCACTTTGGTGGTATTTATGTCAAGCACTACTCTAAGCACTTAAATCATTTCATTTCATCTTTACAATCACTCTGTAAGGTAGGAATCACTATTACTCCATTTCAAAGATGAGGAAACAGGTGCAGAGAAGTTGAGTTGCCCCAGGTTACATAACTAGCAAGTAACAGAGCCAGGATTTGAACTCAGGCAGCCTTCTTCTTCAGTCTGCCCTTAACTATGTTGATACAAACATTTTTACACAGGATCCATGGGATCTGTGGGATCACCCTGATTAGCTACCTGCAACTGGGAAATTCTCAAGTTTTAATTTAAAATGCATGTGAATGTTGCACTGTATTTATTCTATGGCTTTCAGTACCCACTAGCACAGTACTTGTACTCCCTGGGATATAGGCACTCCCATTTTGAAAGGCATAGCCTAATTTATTTTTGCAATGACACCCAGTTTTACCATTACAACACTCATTTATATGACCAAGTCTAATGGCTTGAACCTTTTTTGTTTTTGATCAATAGACACTTTTTAAAAGAAAATTGTATACAGAATATATAACAGATAGAGGTAATTTAGACAAGAAGCTTCTAAATTTCTTCATCGAGATATTCAAGTTCTTTGAAAAACCCTGTACTCATTCATCCTTCTGGAGCAACCCAAACCAAGCCTGTTCCCTTTCTTATATGACCGTCCTCCAGATGTGCTAAGGTAGTGATCATATCTCTCCTAACATCTCTTATCTGAGAAAAATAAAGCTAGTTTCCATGATCATTCCTCATAGGGTGAGCTTTCACATTCTCCTATGCACCCCAGTTAAAATAGGTGCCCAGAACTGGATATAACATTTCAGCTTTCCACTAAGTTCCCTATGAATTTAGTGGAAAGCATTTATTTATCAGATCTGGATATTCTATAAAGGGGTTTGTGACAGATGGTATTTTCCAAAGATGGATGCAACAATAACTCTCATCCCATTTTCTCTTCTAGAACTTTGCCACCCTCTCAGTAAATGGTGGAGTCTAATTTTCCTTCCCTTGAATCTGGGTGGTTTTGTGCCTCACTTGTAACCAATAGAATACTGAGGAAGTGACTTTGCATGACTTCAGAAGCTAAGCCATAGATGGTGAAGAGCAGCTTCCACCTTGCGAGTTGGAACACTGTGCTAAAACACTGAGCCACCATGCAAGTGATCTGAGTGCCCTGAGGCCACCATGCTGTGAGGAAGCACAAACTAGCCCAAGTAGAAAGACCATGTGGAGAGGCCCTGAGACTATATGCAGAGACAGAAATGCCTGGCCAGGCTCCAGCAACTCTAGTCACACCCCCTCCACTGTTCCAGTTTCAACTCCCATCTGATTACAACCATATGAGTGACCCCAAGCCAGAATCACTCAGCCAAGTCCTTCCCAAATTCCTGAGCCACAGAAACCATAACAGATAATAAAATGATTGTTGTTTTCAACCACTAACTTTTGACATGATTTGTTATGCAGCAATAGAGAACCATAACATGGTCTTAGCATTGATCTTTAATCTGAAGGGGACAAGGTCTGCATTCAGCTCCTCAGAGAATTCTGGCACTGTTTATCTCTTTTTATTTGGAGAGTTAGAATCCCATCTCACCTAATAACCTACAGAGAGATTTCACAAGAGGTCATGGAAAGACTGCTGAGACCAAAGCTCAAGACTGAAAACAAAATCAATTTGATAGCTTATACTTTTTAAAACATCTATTCTAGTGTTGCTCAAATATTATCTCAATAACACACATCTATTAGAAATACATATTGCTATGGATTGAATTATGTTCCCCCCAAAATTCATAGATTGAAGCCCTAACCCCCAATGTGACTATATCTGGAGGCAGGGTTTTTAAGATGTAATTAAGTTTAAATGAGGTGAAAAGTATGGGCCTTAATCCAATAGGGACTTACAAGAAGAGAAAGATTTCTCTCTCTCTCTCCTTCTCTCTCTCTCTCCTTCTCTCTCTCTCAGTAAGGACACAGTGAGAAAAATGGCCCTCTATAAGCCAGGAAGAGAAGTCTCACCAGAATCTGACCATGCTGGCACCCTGATCTCAAACTTTCAGCCTCCAGAATTGTGAGAAACAAGTGTCTTGTTTAAGACACCCAGTCCAAGATATTTTGTTATGGCAGTCTGAGCTGGCTAACATACAAGTAAAATCTATATATTACTTACATAATTAGATAGATATATATACATATATAACTTAACAATAAAGATAACTTGCATCCTAAGTGAATTAATTTGCAGGCATGCCCACTTTAGGCTCCAAAAATTCTGAAAAACAAAAGACTATACCAATATGTCATATGGAACAGCTGTGCCATTTAAGCTTTTTATATACTGTAGCCTCCACTTATTTGCAGTTTCAGTCACCTTCAGTCACCCACAATCTGAAAGCAGATAACCCTCCTTCTGAAGTACTTTCAGAAGGTCAAAAGTAACCTAATACAACGGCACAATGCCCATGTCATTCACCTCACTTCATCTCATCACGTAGGTGTTTTATCATCTCACATCATTACATGAAAATGGGTGAATACAGTACAAGATATTTTGAAAGGAGAGACCACATTCAGATAACTTTTATTACAGCATATATTCTATTATTAATTATTAATTTCTTACTGTGCCTGATTTATAAATTAAATTTTATCATAAAAGTATATGTATAAGGATGACTGGATAAAGAAGATGTGGTATATATATACAGTGGAATATTATGCAGCCATCAAAAGGAATGAGATCTTGCCATTTGCAACGACGTGGATGGAACTGGAGGGTATTATGTTGAGTGAAATAAGTCAAACAGAGAAAG
>NW_027784287.1:0-289 GCF_054177405.1 Leptonychotes weddellii | reverse complement strand
AATTGAAACAGAAATTAAATAGCTCAATTAAACTTTTTATTTTGATGTAATTGTAGATTCACAGGCAGTTGCAAGAAATAATACAGAGGAACCTCATGTATCCTTTATTAGGTTTATCCCAATGGTAACATTTTGTAAACCTAATGTAAAATTCACAACCAGAATATTGACATTGATACAATCAAGATACAATTTATTTCTCTGAAAGGGCCCCACAGGTTGGCCTTTTAAAGCTAAACCTACTTCTGTCCTATCCCTAATCGCTCATTAACCTTTGGCAACCAATAAT
>NW_027784286.1:0-289 GCF_054177405.1 Leptonychotes weddellii | reverse complement strand
CTCGCCACAGCTTTGGCTCTCAATCCGACAGGCGTGGGGGTTTGGGGAGCCGAACGGTGGGGTTCCCACGCCTCACGCGGACCGGCAGGGGCGCCCAAGCAGACCCTGAGCTGCCAGGCCACGGGTCGGCACGCTGGGTGTCATGTCCACCTGTCTGCGAACTCAATTCTAGGAATTTCTGTTTTTTCATATTTATTTACCCCATCCTGACAGTGCCCTGTAGTCATGAAGCAATTTTATAATAAACCATCAGATCTAATAGGGAAAGGGCCCCCTCCTGAAATGTGTC
>NW_027784285.1:0-289 GCF_054177405.1 Leptonychotes weddellii | reverse complement strand
ACAGTAGCATCAGATCCCATGAGTTAAGGATTCAGTCCCACAAGACCGCCTCTCTTTAGATGCCAGGCACAAGTCTCAAGTTGTCACATATACTTCTGACCAGCTAGCTAAATCTGGAGGCTTGCAACCCCATTTTTGCATTCAGTAATTTGTTAGAATGGCACAGAGAACTCAGAGGAACATTTACTTATATTTACCTTCTTATTATATGATAAAAGATATGATAAAGGATACAGAAGTACAGCCAGATGAAGATATGTATAGGGCAAGCTCCAGAAGGGTCCTGAGC
>NW_027784284.1:0-289 GCF_054177405.1 Leptonychotes weddellii | reverse complement strand
TTGTGTCCGCCTTCCCCTCCCACTCCCCCAGCACAGGATCCCTGGAACTTAGGCTACATCCCTCCACCATTTCAAATTCAAATTCAAAACGGCTTGATGCATATAATATGGGGCGTCCAGTCCTACATGTAGTGTCTCAGAGACTCTAGCAGATCTCAGAGCTGGTCCGTTCTCTGCTGTTGTAGAGGAGACCTGCAGCCAAATTTTGGCTCTTCTGTCACCTGTATACCCACAATGCATTGTTCGGCGATTTGGGGCCTTAGGTTTTCAACAGGTAAAGAAAGAAAGC
>NW_027784283.1:0-289 GCF_054177405.1 Leptonychotes weddellii | reverse complement strand
GCTCAAATTTTTTTGGCAAGACTATTTGGTCTTGGTGATGGAATGTTCTTCCATCAGGAGGCACGTGACGCCCGGTTGTCTCTCACTGATGCTCCTTGTCTAGGCTTGTCCGTTCATTGGGGGTGGCATGGGGTGGGGGCCATATCCTAATTCCAGCCCTCCTTCCTTTTTTCACTGGAATGCTCCCACAGGGAGAAAGCCCCCCTCATCAACATTTCAGGTTGCGTTATTCTTGGTAGTCTTCAGGGAAGTGGGTGGGCTCGCCTTGCCCTTCACACACTCCCACTTG
>NW_027784282.1:0-289 GCF_054177405.1 Leptonychotes weddellii | reverse complement strand
GATGAAGGAAACATTTTGTGCTCAAAGAGTAGGTAAGGACTGGGTCTGGAAACACACCATCAGGATGGAACAAACCTACTTCTAATGAGGTCAGAAAAGAAAAAGGAACATTTAAGAGAAATTGGCCAGAGTGGATGAGGGAAGGACCAATGACATTTTCAGGAGCAGAAGACTGTGTATGTGACCCCTCATTAAAAAAGATGCTGGCTATGACCAAGCTTCAGGCGAAGGGCTCTGGTCCTGCCCAGCGATGGGAAAGAGGGGGATCAGTGTGATCTCAGTTTTCCTA
>NW_027784281.1:0-289 GCF_054177405.1 Leptonychotes weddellii | reverse complement strand
GTTGTGCACGAACAATGAATCATGGAACACTTCATCTAGAACTAATGATGTAATGTATGGGGATTAACATAAGAATAAAAAAAAATGCATAAAAAAAAAAAAGATTCATGAACCAATATTGATACATTATTATTAACTAAAGTTTATCATTTATTCAGATTTCCTTGGTTTTTTTTTTTACCTAATGTTCTTCTCTGTTCCAGGATCCTATCCAGGATAACATATTACATTTACTCACCATGTTTATTCATGTCTCTGCTGTGACAATTTCTCCAACTTTCTTTGTCTG
>NW_027784280.1:0-289 GCF_054177405.1 Leptonychotes weddellii | reverse complement strand
AGGTGTCTCAGAACACAAAAGCGTTGGTGATCCAAGGGTCAGGACATCTGGGTCCCCTTTGCTTAACTGCATGTACCTGATTTGTGCAACCGGCAGCCGGGTTTCCCACGCGCACATCTGGTTCCCTGGATGAGCAGGGACGCAGCGCCCTCTGCTGGGTCCTGTAGGTAGCTGCGCTTTAGCGGAGATTGCCTTGGCTGCAAACTGGAATCCCGTGGTGAGCTTTTAAAAAAGCGCTGTGAATTGTGTAAGACTGTTGAATCACAGACCTGTACCTCTGAAACAAATA
>NW_027784279.1:0-289 GCF_054177405.1 Leptonychotes weddellii | reverse complement strand
GTATTATATTTTATGACTTTTTAAAAGTGAACTTACAGAGTTTAAAGGTATATGAATGTAAAATTTTTGTAGCGATAGAAGATTCTTATGTCTAGTTTCAGTTGCTGTTTTCTATGACAACTTTAGTCGGACTTACTAACATATTTAGTAAATATAAATTTATGAACTGAGAATCAGAACTCCAAAGTATAGAACAATATTCAAACAAAAGAGGATAGTTCTTAGTAATATAAAATGATGCTTTATGATCCATATATGTTAAATACAAATGAAAATTGTTTTGATGTTT
>NW_027784278.1:0-289 GCF_054177405.1 Leptonychotes weddellii | reverse complement strand
CGAGGCCCAGTGAAGCACAGACAACTGCCATCCTGGGATGGGGGACATGCCAAATGTCGCCATGCAGGTGCAACTGGCCAAATCCAAACCATGGGAAATATCGGCAAGACCGATGACCCAGCTTCTCTTACCGAAAACATGGCATTTAACTCTGGAAAACAGTATGGAGGTTCCTCAAAAAGTTGAAAATAGAGCTACCCTACGATCCAGCAATTGCACTACGGGGTATTTACCCCAAAGATACAAAAGTAGGGATCCGAAAGGGTACGTGCACCCCGATGTTTATAGC
>NW_027784277.1:0-3446 GCF_054177405.1 Leptonychotes weddellii | reverse complement strand
ATATCTCCCATGCTTTTTTCAAGCCCAGCTAGTATTTTAAAATCGTCATTCTGAACTCTAGTTCCGACATCTTACTAATGTCCATATTGATTAGGTTCCTGGCAGTCGGTACTACCTCTTGTTCTTTTTTTTTTTGAGGTGATTTTTTCTGTCTTGTCATTTTGTCCATAGGAGAATAGACGAATGAGAGAACAAAATGGTAACAGGGTAACAATGACCCCAGAAAAATATACACTAAACAAATCAGAAGAGACCTGAAACTGGGGGAAAAGAAATGGAAAGAGAGAAAAAAGAAAAAGAAAAGAAAAAGAAAAAAATAAAAACAAGCAAACAAAGAAACAGAATATGATCAAATATGATCAGGCTGGTGCATAGATCAGTGCCACACACTAGATTTTGGGCATATTTTGGTCTGTTAGAAGAAAGTGCCTCCCAAAATTTTAAAGAAAGAAAAACTTATATATGTACAACAATAAGGGTAAATACGATGAAGTGATGGACTATGACTGTAAAGATGAAAATTATAAGAGATTTTATAAAAGTAATTCATAAGAAGTTGTTTGAAAAAAGGAAGAGTATTAAAAAAAAAAAAGGGAGAGAATGTGATCAGACAGGAGACTAGATCAAAGCCATACAGTAGAGATTTAGGGTATATTTTGGTCTGTTAGAGGAAACTGTATCCCAAAATTTTAAAGAGAGAAAAACTTTTATATATGCACCAAAAATAAGGTTAACTGCTATGAAGGGATAGAATATGGCTCTAAAAATGAAAAATAAAAAAGATTTTTTAAAAAAGGGATTGATAAGATGTTGGTTGAAAGAGGGAAAAAGAAAAATTCAAAAAAAAAGTAAAGAAAGTTAAAAAAAATTAACTTTGAAAGACTAAAGAATTCTGGGAAAAAAGCCATGAATTCTATGTGCTGTATTCCCCTAGCACTGGAGTTCTGCTATTCTCATTGATCAGTAAACTTGGTCTTGGCTGGCTGTTCTTGCTGATCTTCTGGGGGAGGAGACTGTTGCAGTGGTTCTCAGATGTCTTTGTTGGAGACGGAATTGCCCCGCCCTTGCCAGTCCAGGCTAAGTAATCTGTTTGGTTTTGCTCTCGGGAGCTTTTGTTCCCTGCAAGCTTTCTGTACAGCTTTGGAGGATGAGAGTGAAAATGGCGGCCTCCCAATCTCTGCCCTGGAGGAGCCGAGAACTCAGGGCCCCACTCCTCAGTGAGCCTCAAGAGAAAAGCAATCACTCCTGTCTCCCGGTCTCTGGCCACACTCCATGCTCACCCAGCTTGTCACCGAGCATTTCTATCTCTGGCACACGACCCTGTTTGGGGTCTCCAAACCCTGCAGATTCCTGCAGTGTGCTCCCGCGCCGCTCCTCCCAGGGGAGGAAGGGAAGTCTCCCTGGATCTGCTGCTTGTTGCATCCCTGATGGAAGAGCAGTGGCCTGACTGTGTCTCGGATCACAGTTTATGGCAACCCTGAGCTGAGAGCCCACTCCTCAGCTCCGTCTCTGCACCCAGCTTCCCTGCTTGGATACCTGGGAGCTCTGCCACATGCAGGCACCCCCATCTTTCTGTGACCCTGAGGGTCCTGAAACCACACTGTCCCAGTGAGGGTTCCACCCCCGCTTAGCCACTGGAGCGACATCCCTCAGCAGAGCTGACTTCTAAAAGTTCTGATTTTGTGCTCCGCTGCTCTATCACTTGCCAGTAGCGGCCAACGGAGGCCCCCTCCCCCGCCGTCTATCCTCCCTAATATCACCTTGGATTCACTTCTCTGCATGTCCTACTTTCCAGAAAGTGGTCGCTTTTCTGTTCAGAGAGTTGCTGCTATTCTTTTCTTTGATCTCCTATTGTGTTCGTAGGTGTTCAGAATGGTTTGATCCCTATCTAGCTGAATTCCTGGGACCAGACAAAATTTAGGTCTCCTACTCCTCCACCATCTTGCTTCTCCTGCCTCAAACCACAAAGCTTTTGCTGAGCCAAGGAAACCATCAACAAAACAAAAAGGCAGCCTACTGAATGGGAGATGATATTTGGAAATGATATATCCAACCAGTGGTTAGTATCCAAAATACATAAAGAACTCCTACATTTCAACACCAAAAGAACAGAAACAAGTGATTAAAAAACGGACCAAGGACTTGAATAGATATTCCTTGAAAGATGACATACAAATGGCCAACTGACACATGAAAAGATGCTCAACATCATTAATCATCAGGAGAATTAAAATCAAAACCACAATGAGGTATCTATCATCTCCCACCTGTCAGAATCAAAAAGACAAGAAATAACAAATATTGGCAAGGATGTGGAGAAAAGTGAACCATGTGCACTGTTTCTGGGAATGTAAATTGATGTAGTCACAATGCATATGAGTATGGAGGTTCCTCAAAAAAATTAAAATGGAAATAACATAATATCCAGAAAATCCATTCAGGCTGTCTATTTGAAAAAAATGAAAACATTCACTTGAGGAGATGGAACCACCCTATATTTATTGCAGCATTACTTACAATAGCCTGGATATGGAAGCAACCCATGTGTCCAACTATAGATGAACATATAAAGAAGAAATAATATATATATTACATATACATACATATACACAATGGAGTATTACTCAGAAATAAAAAAGAATAAATTTTTTTGTCATTTTTGACAATATTGATGGACCTAGAGGTTTTAATGTTAAGCGAAATTAGAGAAAGGCAAATACCCTATGATTTAACTGATAACGTGGAGTCTAAAAACAAACAAAACAGAAATAGTCTCATATAAAGAAACCAAAGTTGTGATTGCCATAAGGGGGCAGGGACAAGGGAGCCTGAAATAGGTGAAAGGAAGTAGGTGGTACAAAATTTCAGTTATAGAATAAATAAGTCACAGGGATGTAAATTACAATATAGAGAATATAGTCAATACAATTTTATTAATTTTGTATGGTGATAGATGGTAATGAGTTATTTTATTTTATTTTATTTTATTTTATTAATGTCCAATGGAAAAAAGGCAGTCTCTTCAACAAATGGTGTTGGGAAAATTGGACAGCCACATGCAGAAGAATGAAACTGGACCATTTCCTTACACCACACACAAAAGTAGACTCAAAATGGTTGAAAGACCTAAATGTGAGACAGGAGTCTATCAAAATCCTAAGGGAGAACACAGGCAGCAACCTCTTCGACCTCAGCCGCAGCAACTTCTTCCTCGAAACATTGCCAAAGGTAAGGGAAGCAAGGGCAAAAATGAACTATTGGGACTTCATCAAAAGAAAAAGCTTTTGCACAGCAAAGGAAACAGTCAACAAAACCAAAAGACAACCAACAGAATGGGAGAAGATATTTGCAAATGACATATCAGATAAAGGGCTAGTATCCAAAATCTATAAATAACTTATCAAACTCAGGGCACCTGGGTGGCTCAGTTGTTAGGCATCTGCCTT
>NW_027784276.1:0-289 GCF_054177405.1 Leptonychotes weddellii | reverse complement strand
ATAAAGCTTATTAAATAAGTAGGAACTGTTCATTATAGAAAAAAAAACTATCAAACAAGAAGGTTAAAAATAAATTACCATCTTGTCAAAAAGAATCACTCCAGTAATTTTACAGTACAATAACATCTTAACTCTTCAGGGACATGTTCCTGAAAAGTCTCCATCCTGTGTGGATGAAATCTATGTTTGTAGAAAAAAATGTTTAGAGAAATCTATTAAAAATAGTGTTCATTAAGGAGGGCACATACTGCATGGAGCACTGGGTGTTATACGAAAACAATGAATCATG
>NW_027784275.1:0-289 GCF_054177405.1 Leptonychotes weddellii | reverse complement strand
TGTCTAGTAAGGTTTTTTTAAGTCCTAATAATACAGTTTTTGTAATTTTCAGTTTAATTTTTTTCCAAAGGAGATAACCTCTCATGCCATTACTTTAAAGGTTTTAAATTCCTAAAATCACGTTGTTTCCATTGTAGTCATTCATCTTAAAATGCATCTGTTAAAACTTGTCTTATCACATACATTTGTGATTCTTAAAAATTAGGTGACAGTAGACTTACAAACTTAATAGTGTGATACGTCCTACTTTACCTGTTAAACTATATTAGAAGTAAATATCATGAATATT
>NW_027784274.1:0-289 GCF_054177405.1 Leptonychotes weddellii | reverse complement strand
TCATGTGCTGGATTCTCAGATGCAGACAGAATGGTTTCTGCCTTCTCCTGAGCGTAGGGCTTATTTCTCACCTGATTTGGCTCCTATGGTCTGAAAAGTCTCTAGGTTTTGGCCAAGCTTCCTTTAATCCACCATTTTGCTAAAGACCAATAACCTTAGTTACAATAATTAAGCAGAGAAGGACAAATGCATATATCTGAGGTTAAAGAGACTTCATAGCAACTTTGGACAAGTATAAAAAAGATTGATATCACTAATTCTTTATTATTTCATTCATCCAACATATAGG
>NW_027784273.1:0-289 GCF_054177405.1 Leptonychotes weddellii | reverse complement strand
ATGGTTCCAACACTCAGGCTCCAGATCCTTCCTCTGTTGCCCCCCGCCCCGGGGCCAAAGCCTCCCTGAGTTTCCCCAGGCGAGGCCGCACATTGAGCAGCCTCCATTTCTGAGCAGCTGGCTTCTGATGCCCTCCGAAAATGGGAGGCAGAGCCATGGTTAAGTGCATGGGTTTTAAAGTTCAGAATTTGGCGTTTGACTCCCCAACTGGGCTAAGTCAGTTCTGGTCGTATGGCCTTGGGCAAGGTAGTCAACCTCTCTGAGCTTTTGATTTCTTAATCTGAAACTC
>NW_027784272.1:0-289 GCF_054177405.1 Leptonychotes weddellii | reverse complement strand
TTAGATTTCAGTGAAGGAAAAATTTAAAATACCTCTATAATAATACAATGTTAATAGAAATTGGCCAGGTACTGAGGTCATTTTAGTGAACTACCATCATGTAAATATAAGAAAAGTAATTTCTTGGTCCAAATCTGTGAAACTTTAAAAAAGATTGTCTCCAGAGAACATTTTTTTTGAGAACAATGCTTTTTCAGACACATTCTGATATTCAAGTTCACTTTATAACACAATTATAGATTAACCTTTTAATTACATTTTTCTTAAAAAGCTGTGAGATTTCCATTTC
>NW_027784271.1:0-289 GCF_054177405.1 Leptonychotes weddellii | reverse complement strand
CAGTCGCTTAACCAACTGAGCCACCCAGGCGCCCCGTCAAAGATTCTTTTTAAAAAAAATTTTTTTTTTAAGATTTTTTATTTATTTGCACTAGAGAGAATGAGAAACAGAGAGCATGAGAGGGAGTGAGAGGGAGGAGGGTCAGAGGGAGAAGCAGACTCCCTGCCGAGCAGGGAGCTCGATGTGGGACCTGATCCTGGGACTCCAGGATCATGACCTGAGCCGAAGGCAGTTGCTTAACCAACTGAGCCACCCAGGCGCCCTCAAAGATTCTTAATAAAAATAATAA
>NW_027784270.1:0-289 GCF_054177405.1 Leptonychotes weddellii | reverse complement strand
ATATCCAAAGGAACTGGGCAGAAAGGCACAAACTAGATTTGACCAGAGACAATGAGGTGGGAAAGGCAGATTCTAAGGAGAAGGTGGCAGGTGGGCCTCAGTGATTCATGAAGCTGCAGGGCTGGAAGTCAGCATGCTAAGCTGGATTGGACAGGCATCAGTAATGACTATCAGTAGAGCTCTGGGGGAGGAAGGCGGCTATTAAGTACTTGCTAGCTCTGGAGCAGTACTGACTGGGTTAAAATCCTAACAGAGCTCAGGCTAAAAACCGAGAATCATTCTTGACCTC
>NW_027784269.1:0-289 GCF_054177405.1 Leptonychotes weddellii | reverse complement strand
TTAATAGGCCTGGCGGGCATAGCTGTTCTGCAGCTCGCAGCAGAACTTGATGATCATAATGAGGACCCTGAGTCACCAAGAAAAAGTTCAGTCGTGGATCCCATATGCTATTTAAAGCAGCAGAAACATGTGTGGTTCATATTAGAGATGTTTATATTCTCCAAATGGTTGACATATAAACAAAGCTCTGGATCTTCAGGGAGAAGCTAGAAAATTCTCTTGTGTAGGATCCCTGATGCCAGGTAACGCAGGTGCTGCTCTATTTGCTGAGTGGAGGGAGGCCGGGCAG
>NW_027784268.1:0-289 GCF_054177405.1 Leptonychotes weddellii | reverse complement strand
GTTAGCCTGGTGATGGGTATTAAAGAGGGCACATATTGAATGGAGCCACTGGGTGTTATATGCAAACAATGAATCATGGAACACTACATCTAAATAAATAAATAAATAAATAAATAAATAAATAAACTAAGCATCCAACAAATGTGGGGATAAGGGAACCCTTGTGCACTTTTGGTGGGAATGTAAACTGGTACAGGAGTTACGGAAAACGATATGGAGGTTCCCCAAAAAGTTGAAAATAGAACTACCATACGATCCAGCAGTTCCGCTTCTGAGTTTATATGTGAAG
>NW_027784267.1:0-289 GCF_054177405.1 Leptonychotes weddellii | reverse complement strand
CTCCAAAGGTGTCTATAAGTACATTGAAAAGGAAAGACATCCCAGCTAGGATAGCAGTAAAATTGGTCAGGGGCCCTGTAGGGCTATGGCACAGGGAGAGGGTCAGGTGGGAGGCAGGTGACACTTGTGCTTGTGATAAGGGGATGGAAGGAACAACACTCATAGTGCAAGACTGGTGCCCCAGGCCCTTTGCAAGGCCGGGAGCCCAGACACAGGCTCCCACTGACCTGCGTGTTCTTTCCTGGTGGGACTGCCTTGTGTTTGCCCCATGTAACCTCTCCTACTTCTT
>NW_027784266.1:0-3446 GCF_054177405.1 Leptonychotes weddellii | reverse complement strand
TTCTGCATGGAGCACTGGGTGTTATATGCAAACAATGAATCATGGGACACTACATCATAAACTAATGATGTAATGTATGGTGATTAACATAATATAATAATAAAAAATATTAAAAAAATAAAATGACCATCCATAAAAAAATAAACTTAGTTTTGTGCTTATATGTTAAAATCAGCTTGAGGTTCCAAGTGGTATCAGATTTTGCTTGCAAAATGACTATCCATTTTTCCCATTAACATTTTAGGACATAATATATTAATGCGACTAAAGAACCTATTTTAGAATTATTATTGTACCATTTTTTAGCTTTGTAATCTTTGTGGACAGATGTATAGATGATGATTCTGATAGTCATACTTATACTCTGAGCAGTCTTAGATTCAATGCCTAGGATGCAAGTCTCTGGGCTGGAGTTTTCATGTTATTAGGGCACTATTTATATATGGTTCCTTGTTTAATGTTCATGTAGAAAATAATGGAAGTGGAGAGAGAGGTAATATAGGATTTAGTTTTAGATAATGAACTCTGTTACCTCTACTTTTTTTAAGATTATTTATTTAAAAAGATTTATTTATTTATTTGAGAGAGAGAGAGAGCACACAGAGGGAGAGGGAGAAGCAGACTCCCCGCTGAGCATGGAGCCCAATGCGGGGCTCAATCCCAGGACCCTGAGATCATGACCTGAGCTGAAGGCAGATGTTTAACAGATTGAGCCAGGTGGCCCCTGGCAGAAATTTCTTATATGACTTAACATATACAGCTTGATATCCCCCATTCTGAATATGTTTTTAGATTACATTTTTAAAACTCAAATATGCAATCTGTTTATATTTTAGTCTTTGTAATTACCTTCTGAATCCTAAAAACAAAACATACTCAGAAAATTCAATGCATTACTTAATGCCAATTAATCATCATTTTACTATAAAAGGATCATACAGCTATTTTAGTTAATTATATCTGTGTAACGAGAAGTTAGACGCCTCCTATGGATATTTCTATCTGTTTCTAGAAATTCTCCATAAATGTTAGGATGTTATATTACTTTATAAATACCTATCCTAGAAGTTCTGTGGATGAACCTAGAGTTTAGAATTAGCATATACCCAGTCCCATGATGATTACTGCTTCAAGAAGAGAATTCTCTGGCACAACTGCTCAGATCTTTAGTTTGGTCCTTGTAATGGTGAAAACCACAGTATTCTTAACATAAACACGCATTGAGCAGTAAAAATCCCAGTGGCTAACTCTCAGGGAGTCACAGAGGTACAGGAAACTACCTTCAGGAATCATAAAACATTTTATGAACTCAGAACTCTTGACAGTTTATTCAGTTCCTTTTCAATAAAAGACATTTCATTGAGTCAGAGAGAAGAAAAATTAGGAATCATTCACTTAAAATATAAGCAAATATATACATATTTTTCTTTCAGAATCCATCATGTCCATTTTGTAATGTCTTAATAAAAGTAATTGCAACTTATATTTTAAAATATTTTATTTTATTATTTTAATTCCAGTATAGTTAATATACAATGCTGTATTAGTTTCAGGTTTACAACATAGTGATTCAATAATTCCATACATCACCCAGTGCTCATCATGATAAGTGCACTCCTTAATTCCCATCACTTTTTTCACCCATTCCCCCCCACACACCTCCCCTCTGGTAATCATCAGTTTGCACTTAAATGGCAAGAATCTGTTTCTTGTCTCTCTCTCATTCTCTCTCTCTCTCTCTCCCTTGCTTATTTGTTCATTTCTTAAATTCCACATATGAGTGAAATCCCATGATATTTGTCTTTCTCTGACTGACTTTTTTCACTTAGCATAATACTCTCTACCTCCACCCATGTCATTGCAAATGGCAAGATTTCATTCTTTTTTATGGCTATTTTATACTATTACACACACACACACACACACCATATCTTAAAATTAGTATTGGAAATATATAAAAGTTTGGTGTCATCAAGGGATATTACCAATAGGTATGGGTATTACCAATAGGAAATTTGAAAATTATGCACAAGGTTGAACTTCAAGGGGCTTTCATGTCAATACCTCTTATTCTTTCCAGAGGAAAACTAAAATCCCTGGGTACAATTAGTTTATTCTACAACATTCTTTGGACATAATTTGTATTATTTGTTTTGTTTTTAATATTTTACTTGTATAATTAAGTTTGGTTTTTGTATCTTTATAACATTCACTTATTTTAAAAATTAATAAACATCTATTACATATGTTAAGTAAGCCACTATATTAGATTAGGTAATTCAAAGAAGTCCAATAGGGATAGTTAATAGTTTTGAAAGCTTATTATGTGTTAGGCATTGTACTAAGTTCTATGTGAAATATCATTTAATCCTGACAACAATCCTATGCAAAATATACTATTATTATTCCTATTTTATAGGTAAGAGTATAAGGCTCAGAACATGTACGTAATTTTCTTTACCCAGGTCACCTAGGTAGAAAGTGATTAAGCAGATATTTGAACCCACAGGATCTGGCTCCAGATCCATACACTTAACAATTACTCAACTGAATAACCTGTCCTAAATTCACAATAAGACAAGGAATTAGGACACAGATAGAAATAATCCCAAACAAACTGTAATGGTTAAATGTCATCAGAATGAGTCCATACACAATTTTTCAAAGGAACTTACCGTCACTAACAGTAAGTGAGTAAGATGGAAGTGGCAATAAAGGGATGTCTTATCTATAGTCAATTTGAAAACAATAATAAACCAACTAAAAGTCTGTCTGCTTTTTATTATAACCTTTTTTAATGGCTATCCCAATAATGTCAGCGATAAAAACTCCCTCCCTGGAAGTATGAACCATTGATCATGACTCCAAATGAAATCTACCGGCTTGCCATAAAGGTAATAGTAAAAATAAGTACAGTGAGAACAATGTCATTAAATTCTAGTTTGACTCAGTGCCGGCCTATCAAAATCCAGCTCTCTCTTTGGAAAAGGAGAGGTTAGTGAGTGTCATAGAAGCCCTGTCTTTTCATGACCAAACTTTTCATAATGAAGCAACTAGGAGGAATGAAAGAAATTTGAACAAAGCATAACTTTCATGCCAGCCAGTATGAAATCATAGTATCTAACACCATATTTATATATTGTTTGAACTCTCTGGTGCTTACCATCTTTGTCATGTGAGCCACACATTTGAAAACATTGTCCTGCTCTTGATTAACTGAAGGAATAAACATGAGTATAGTTTTATTTTTTGATCATGCCTTTGTTCCTTTCTGCAGCTTTTCCAATAACTATATATAAATTGTACTATATATATAGTTTGTTAATATATTATATATAATGTATATAATATACTATATATAATATGTGCTACATATAATAATATATAAACTATGTGTAGTTTATTTATATATCTTAAATTGGTTAAAACACAAGAGGCTATTGAAA
>NW_027784265.1:0-13800 GCF_054177405.1 Leptonychotes weddellii | reverse complement strand
GTGGCTCAGTCATTAAGCGCCTGCCTTCGGCTCAGGTCATGGTCCCGGGGTCCTGGGATTGAACCCCGTGTCGGGCTCCCTGCTCCTCGGGAAGACTGCTTCTCCCTCTCCCACTCCCCCTGCTTGTGCTCCCTCTCTCACTGTGTCTCTCTCTGTCAAATAAATAAGTAAAATCTTAAAAAAAAAGAACTACCGTCAACATGGTATGGGCTGGAGGTGGGAAATTATAACAGTCAAAACAATAACAACAGCATACGTTAGAAATATGATCGACCTCCCCTGAGTGTTCACTTACAAGTAGCAAGCACTGGGTCATGTAGTAGTTACAACAATCAGATACAACAGGTATTCTCCTTAATCCCCTTTCTGCAGATGAAGAAGCTCAGCAGAATAAGACTTGCCCCGGTCATACACCAGGCAAGCGCAGAGGGGGACCTTGACTTCAGGACTGCCTGACTTCACTGCCTGTCCATGGTCTGAATCACTACTCTGTTGACTCTCAGATGCGAATCTGTATAGATTTCAGGGAGGAAGATGCTTTTGAACCGAGTATCGGAGGGAGAGGAGGGTGTGAATACAGTTAACCCTTGAGCAACACGGGTTTGAACTGCTCAGGTCCACTTATATGCGGACTTTTTTTTTTTTTTACAGTCCTATAAAAACTTTTACAGGACAGCACTTACAGTTTTCTTAATAACATTTTCTTTTGCTTAGCTTACTTTATTGTAAGAATACAGCATGTCATACACATACCATACAAAATATGTGTTAATTGACTGCTTGTGTTATCGGCAAGGCTTCTGGTCAATGGTAGGCTATTACTGGTTAAGTTTTGGGGTAGTCAAAAGCTTTATGTGGAGGGGCTCCTGGGTGACTCAGGCAGTTAACTGTCCGACTTGATTTTGGCTCAGGTCCTGATCTCAGGATCCTGGGATGGAGCCCTGTGTAGGGCTCCGTGCTCAGTGGAGGATCTGCATGAGGATTCTTTCCCTCTGCCCCTCCCCCCACTCCCTCTCTACTCCCTCCCTCTCAAATAAATAAATCTTTTTAAAAAAAGTTATATGTGGATATCAACTTCAGGAGGATGGGGGCCAGCTCCCCTGACCCCTGAGTTATTTAAGGGTCAACTGTATATCAGTAGAAAAGGACATGTAGACACAGTAAATAAATATGAGCTGAAGCGTGTGTAATTACAACAATAGTTTTCACCACGCTGGGCATTTTACAAATGCTACTTTCATTTAATTTTTACAACATCCTGTCCATGCAGATAGAAATGATCACCGCTGTTTTATAGATCCGGAAACTAAGACTTCAGAATGTTCATCTTTATGCCAGTCCCCACTTCTGGTAAACTGCAAAACTAGGACTCGGACCAAAGCCAGTCTGGTTCCCAAACCCATGCTCTTTATTACCTTGCTGTGCAAGAGCCCAGGTTAGGGCCCCAGACCAGCAGACAAATGAAGGATAAAGGTGAGGAATTAGTATGAGGGGAAGGTTTAGACCCACACTGTAGTAGGTCTTATATGCCAAGCTGAGAAGGTTGTACATTGTAAAGAAGGAAGGGAAAGACATCAAAACAATTTTTTGGGTTTTTTTCCTACTTTATTTCTTCTCAACAAAAAAGCTTGATGCTAGAAACCGTGCTTTAGGATATCTAACATGTGGGGCGCCTGGGTGACTCAGTCTGTTAAGACTGCATCTAGAGTAAAGCTCAGGTCTTGATCTCAGGGTTGTGAGTTCTAGCCCTGTGTTGCGCTCCACACTGGGCATGGAGCTTTACTTTACTTTTTTTATTTTTATTTTTTTTTATGGAGCCTACTTTTAAAAAAAAAGGATATTTAACCTGGTAGCAGGTGAAAGATGAAAGGATTTACTAGGTTGGGAGTGGCAGGATTAGAAAAGGAGTCAATTTAGCGGGCAGTTCACAGGGAAATGCCCCAAGTGGGGTGTCGTTCAGAGCAAGGGTCCACTAACGTGTCCAATCTGGGTCCCAGGGATCCTGGGTATGTCATTAACATGGGAAAGGAGGCATGGAAGAGGAGCATCTCTTGGCAAGAGGATTCAAGTTTTAGCAGTAGGACTTCACAGTGGACATGTTTAGCCAGCAGTTGGGACAGTCGATCTGGGGCTCAGGTACCGATTTGGGGCTATTCAGGGCAATCAGGTATCAGGACTAAGCCTGACTCCTAATCTGAGGACCTTGCACTGGGCACATCTTCACGATGTGGTTGATTTTCTCATTGTTCCAAACGATCTGCTTTCTCCTCTGTAAGAGGAGAACATATCCATACCCTTTGCCGTGGGACCCAAGGGGCCCCTTGTAGGCAGTTCACGACCCCACTGCTTGCATAGTGCCCAAGGCTGGTGAAATGTGAGTAGGAGCAACAAGCTTTCAGGGGCAACTCTAGTAGGATTGTACCATTCCACTTGGATTTTCTCTTGGTCCTCGGCCCAGTTCCATGGGAAGGGCATAGATCACAGAAGGGCCGCCCCTTCAAGCTGGATTCCAGGGCATGGAGCCCCATGGAGCAGACTGAGCTGACTCAAGCAGCAAACAAGCCACAGCCACTGGCATGCAAAGTGCATGAGAAATAAACGTTTGTTGAAGTCGGCCTCTGAGACTGAGGTTGTTTGTTACACAGCATGACCTGGAGAAAGCTAGCTAAAATCCACCTCTTGGGGCACCTGGGTGGCTCAGTCGGTAAGCCTCTGCCTTCGGCTCAGGTCATGATCTCAGGGTCCTGGGATCGAGCCCTGCATCGGGCTCCCTGCTCGGCGGGGAGTCTGCTTCTCCCTTTCTCTCTGCCCCACCCCTCCCCCTGCTCATTCTCTCTCTCACTCTCTCTGTCTCAGATAAATAAAATAAAATCTTAAAAAATAAAATAAAATCCACCTCTCGTCCAGCACTGCACCCTAGCACCCCACAAGGGGCATAACACCCCCTAGATCTATGGTTCTTATCCTTTTTGAGGTTAGGGAAGGTTTTGAAAATCCAATGATTTTCTGGCCTTTGCCACAGAAAAATGAACATAAAAACTTCATTCTAACTTTACAATTCATAGAACCACTGAAGCCTGACCATGAATCACTGGGAATCCAGAAACCCAGTGATTTTTTTCCCTCTGCCTTTTTGGGACAGTCAGAGAATACAAAAGTACATTATAAAAAAGTAACCTCCCCCACATTAAGATCCCTGCCGCAAGGCGGTGCCTCTGAAGCTTTAATGTGCTATCAGATCACCTGGGATCTTGTTAAAATGAAGTAGGTTCTAAGGTTCTGCACTTCTACCAAGCTTCTAGGTGTGGCCCCCGGTACTGGTCCCAGGACCAGCTGCTAAGCAGCAAAGCCTGAGAGAAAGGATCCTAAAATAGATCAATTATTGCCGGTATTATCCAGGAGAAGAAAGAGCCGTACCCCCACCACCCTGCAAGAGAAAAAATTCTAATCCTATCTACCCTTACCTATGGCTGACTCAAATACGACCTTGTTACCCTGTGCATCCAGAGTAAAAAGAGACCCCACTCTTTTTAGTCTGTGCATGGCAGGAAGCAAAACTTGGGGCCCTGACACAGAAGTAAATCCTCCCCCACCCCACCCAGACACCTGCTCTTACTTTTCTCCCTTTCTCGCTGTCCGGAAGGTAGCAGTGTCGTGGGAAGCCACGGGCGCTGAAACTCTTCCCAGGATTCGGGTGTTCTGGCCCCTGAAAGCAGAAAGAAAGACAGCGAAGGGCAGTGTTCAAAATATTTTTAACAAAGCGGTGCAGACCGTGACTAATTCAAATAATGATGACAATAATAAGGGTCGTAGTGTCTAGACAGAGAACAGATCCCAAAGCCGTGACAGTAGCAGCTTCACCTGGGTTTGGACCCAGAGCTGCCGCCTCCCAGAGGTGTTGGCTGGAGCCCTCTCTTGGGGTGTGGATGCCCCAGCTGTTAAATAGGGAGAATATGAATGTTAAGTGCGCTTGGCCCCAGAGCATTGTAAGAACTCGGTAAATGTTCATCATCATCATCCAACAGCTATGCCGGCTCTTCTGTTTTACAAAAGAGGAAAACTTGCAGCCTAGAGAGGTTACTGGGCTTCTCCAATGGCTTTGCCAAAACTTAAGTCCAGGTTTCCTGGGGCACACTGAACGGTTTGCCTCCAAACTACTCAGAATCACAAAAGTGCCTCTGAGCCAGGGGCCGTGTGATCACCTTCTTTATCCATTCATCCACTGGTGGACACTTAGGTTTCTTCCCTCTCTTGGCTATTGTGAATAATGTGGCAGTGAGCGTGGGGTGCACCAATACCCCAATTAGGCAAGCAGTCTCGGGCCGCTGGGTGGGAAAGAAACTGAAGCAGACTTCAGCCAGAAGCCAGGCTTGGTAATCAGGGTCCAGAATGTGTCCACAGGCCCCCTGAGCAGCTCATGAAAAGGGCGGGATTTTCTCCCAGTACCACTGCACACACTTCCCCCAACCCGTCCCCGCCCACACACAAAGGTCTGCCTGTAATTTCTGAGCATCTCTGACCCGTGAGGGTCTGTGGAAGCCCTTGAAAAATCCCTTCTAGATGAAACCAATAGAATAATGATAATTCCATGCAGCTCCTGGCACAAGACCTCACACAAATGGTAAATGAGTTCTGGCTGAAAAAAATGAGTGAACGAGTGAATGAATGCATGAATGCCAAGATTGCCAGAAAACACAGACTTTTGGGGTTTTTTTTGCTTTTTTGTTTCATAATGGATGGTGGTTCCAAATTGATGTTAAAATCCTGTGGTTTAAGAAAATTTTTAATAGCGCGGTAGGTCATCTATCATTTGGCAAACTGAACAGCGTTGAGTGCGATATCGGCAAAGGGAAAGGTCCCTGTGGGCTGAGAGCCGCAACACCGTCTTCTTGGAGATGCTTGGAGATGCGGGACCTGACAGCCCTGAATTCTGCATTCATGCGAAATCACTCCACATTTACAACACGCTCACGGCCACGGCTGTTTGTCGGCCAGGCTGCCCGACGGAAGGGCCGATTCCCACCACGGCTCTGCCCGCGCCTCGCCCGCCTGGGACGTGCGCGGGGTGCAGCCAACCCAGACGCCCGCCTGGCACCGACCCAGCAGGGCTGCCTGCTCCCGGCCTGTCACTAAGCGGAACAGTCACAACTCTGCCTCCCTGGATCAGAGTTTCTCCTCCAGGGACTCATTCTCTGAAGGCGGAGCTCCTAGTTCTCGACTCCTCACGGGAGCCCAAGCCCGTGCAGTGTCTGGGAGTCTCTGGGGACAGGGACAGACGTGGCCCTCGTGTCCTGCTGCGGACGTTCAGGGTGGGTCTACGGAGCGGCTGTCCTGACCGCAGAGAGAGGCATTTCCCTTGACACAGGCCTGAGGCCCCTCTACCCCCTAGTGCCACCTCTCCGTTCTTCAGTCCCGGAGGCTGGGAAAAGAGCCTCCTGCAAAAGAGTTGCCCTGTCCCGATCCTCGCCCACTTCAGTCTGTCCTACTTGCCACCACGGGGCCGTCAGCTGTTTCTTCCGACTCCCATGTTGTCAGTCGTGTCGCTACCATCCAAACTGGATGCCTCCAGTCATTGCAGAAGTCTCAGCGGCCCCTGCATCCAACCGTATCTCGCTCTCCCTTGTCCCCAGCGCCTCCCGCGTTCGGGCCCCATGACCCAGAGTGGTCTCCTAACTGGCCTATCAGGTCATCACCCCTCATTCTTCTGCCCGGCAGACCTTCCTGAACCGCATTCCCAATGCACAACTTTCCATGATGCTAGTCTTGCCCAGCAGCCTCTCAGTGCTCCCCAGCCTGGCAGGGGAAGTTGTAGCCCCCCACATGTCGGCATCCTCCCATGGCCTGGCCACGGTCCTCCTTCCCCGCCTAGTCTTCTCCACCCTTCATGCGCCCTCCTCCCATCCCCACCCTTGCAAGTCATAAATCCCAAAGTAAACTCTTCCAACACCCCCATTTCCTCCCCGCTACAACTCCGCTGTGTCCTCCCACTACAAATCTCTCCATTTCTTCATGGTTCTCCAAGCTCTACTACCGTGTGCCCTGCACCAGAAAGTCTCCTCCGACCCTCCCAGATAGACAGACATAAGCCCTCTTCCTCACCCTGAGAAGTAGCATACTCCAATAAGGCCAGGGACCAGGCACTAGCACCTCAGCACTGTGCCCAATACCACAATGTGCACATACAAATGTCATCTCCTAGCCTTCCAAACCCTCTGCACAGGAGGTTCCCAGCTATACAGATAAAGAAACCGAGCTCAGAAAGGTCAAGGGGTCGTCCAAAGTCCCAGCCAATAAGGAATCAACCAGCAGTCAGAACCCAGGTCTGCCAGACTTTGAGGACCCTGTGTGGCCTCCCACAGCATTCATCAATGGTGCACACCGTGTTTTGCTCTATAGTTTTGTGATGTGTATTTATTTTTCCTGACTGGCTGGTAAGTCCCTCAAGGAAGAACGATGTTTTTTATTCAGTTCTTTTCTTTTACAGACTATCACACACCCCTGTTTTATTTCTTCCACGTGACTTATCACTAGTTGGAAGTCCTTGGTTGCGCATCTGTCTGTGGTCTTCCTCATCCCCCTTGAGTGGGGACATGAGGGGAGCAAGGACTGTCCGTTTTGTTCACCATTGTTTCTCCAGCACCTAGAATGTGCCTGGCCCATAATCCATCTCCCAATATTTGTTAAATAAGAGACAGGGGTGCCTGGGTGGCTCAGTCGGTTAAGCGTCTGCCTTCAGCTCAAGTCATGATCTCGGGGTGCTGGGATCGAGCCCTGTGTGGGGGCTCCCTGCTCAGCGGGAGGTCTGCTTCTCCCTTTCCCTCTATCCTTCCCCCTGCTCATGCTCTCTCTCTCTCTCAATCTCTCTCTCCCAAATAAATAAAGTCTTTTAAAAAAATAAGAGACAAAATGGAAGAAGGCAAGGAGGAGGGAGGAGGGAAGGATAAACTAATAAATATTTGCCCAATAAACGAATCCAGTAAGTACCCTAGATCATTTTGGAAAAGCTTCAATGTGTGATGGAAGGAACACATTTGTATTTACTGGCAGGAATACTGTTCAATTTGTTCCTTAGGACTGCCTTTCAAAGAATCAAAAGAGGAGAGAAATGCCCTTCTCCCAAATCAAAGCCAAGGAACATCTATCAAATATTAAATGCAAATGCCATTTGACAAAGAAACTCTACTTCTGGAAAATTATTCTACAGATACACTCACAGGCATACAAGGTTTTTCACTACAGCATTATTTGTTGTAGTAAAAGATTGGAAACAATCCATATGCCCGTCAAATGGAGACTGTTGAATATAAACTATGGTACATTTACATGATGGATTATCACCCAGAGCTAAGAAGGAACAAGGAAGATATACTGACATGGGAAGATCTACAAACTCTATTGTTAATTGAAAAATGCAGGGCGCAGAACGGTGTGTCTAATATGTCATGTTTTGGGTGCGCATGGGCGGGGCGGAAAGCATCTTCGCTGCGCAGGCAGAGAGAAAGCTGGGGGACACGTAAGAAAGTCAGAACAAGGGCGGAAGGTCAGGGGCAGGGGCTGAGACTGTGTAGATGGGAGAAAGGAAACTTTTCACAGTACAAAATTATCTTAGCCCTCTCGGGCTGCTGTAACCAAATGCCACAGGCAGGGTGGCTTAAACAACACAAGTGTGTTTAACACCGTTCCGGAGGCTGGGAAGTCTAGCGCCAGCAGATCCAGCGTCTAGTGGGCACCCCCTTCCTGGTTCACAGATCCTGTCTTCTCCCTGTGGCCTCGATGAGGCAAGGGGAGGGGGGTCCCTGGGGGCTCTTCTACAAGGGCACCCATCCCATTCGTGGGGGCTCCACCACATAACCTGTTCGGTTTCACGGGTTCCCAGCTGGACAGGAACTTGCACCTGGGGTCTCTCCCACCTCTGATCTACATGGTCTGTAGGCCAGACCTCAGATTTAGACTTTCGAGTTGATGCTGGAATGAGTTAAGACTTTGGGCACTATTGGAATAGAATGCATTTTGCACGAAAGGACAGGAAGCTGATGGGATGCTGTAGACTGAAAGTCTGTGTCCCTCCGAAATTAATGGGTTGAAATCTAACCCCAAGGTGACGGTATTTGGAGGCGGGGCCTTGGCGGGGGGTTGGGGGTGACAAGGTGAACCCTCCTGAATGGGATCAGAAAGGAACCCTCCCTTATGAAAAAGACCCCAGAGAGCTCCTTGGCCCCTCCTGCCATGAGGACACAGCAAAAAGACATCTATGGACTAGGAGACAGGCCCTTACCACACAGTGAATCTGTCAGCACCTTGACCTTGGACTTCCCAGCCTCCAGAACTGCGAGAAATAAATTTCTGTGGTTTAAAAGCCACCCAGTCTGTGGTATTTTGTTACAGCCGCCTGAACAGATTAAGACACACATATTTCCTGCCAACATGTAAACCTAAAAAAAAAAAAAAAAAAAAAATAGCCAGTGGCTGAGAGTGAGCTCACCTGAATGCCGGGAGGGATGCTGTAGATGATCCGGATGGTTTTGCAGTCGGGGTGGCCAGGCAGGGAGTGAGGGATGAGGTGGTACTCCATCTTCCCCGGAGGCTGGGTGCCTGTCTTCACTCCATAAATGGTCTTACAGGTTGGACACTGCAGACTTCCATCCTGAGGGGACAAGGCCGGAACAGCCACATTGGGAATCAGTTTTGGTAACAACCTCCCCACCTAACGCTGGAAGGAAACGAAGATAAAGGGCCAGGGGAACGAAATGCACCCAAATAAGTAAATTCCACAACTCAGCTCCCTGCTAAGGGGCATGTAAGAGAGACCCCACCCTTGAAAGGGAGAGCAGCTCACGGGGGCAGGTTAAATCATTATTTATCCGCTAAGTACCAAATGAGTGGGGCAGACAACAAAGTACCAGGGAGTAGCCATTGCCAAACTGCCAAGCATCACAACCCCTGAGGAGTTCACTAGAAATAAAGATGCCTGGACCCCACCCCAGGACACCGAGTTGGACTGGTTGGGGGTAGGGGGTTACCTACGGAACATAGCGGTTAAGAGTAAGAACTCTGAAGTCAAACCACCTGGATTTGATTCTCAGCTCTGCCATCTACCTGCTGTGTGATCTTGAGCAAATTAATTAACCTCTCTGAGTCTTGTTTTTGTTTTTGTTTGTTTGTTTGTTTGTTTTTTCACAGAACAAGGAAAATAATAGTATCTATCTCACCGGGTTGTTGGAAGGATTAAGTTAGATAACCCACAGGAAGTCTTGCACGCCATGAAGTCGTGTATCTAAATGTTATCCGTGCTCTTATCATCTCTGTGGCGAGTCTAATGTTCGTACAGTTTGCAAACCACTGCTCTGAAAAGACAAAGTGGGTGCCATGTGCCGGAGTAGATGAAGCTGACTTTTAAGAAAATGATCCCTGAAGAAGAGCTGTGAATTGGCTTTGAAGGAGGGAGGATAAGGTCTGCACATGCAGTGAAGGAGGGAATGAGTTGTTAGTTATAGCATTTTAAACCTTACAACAGAGTTTACATCTTGTTTCATTCTGGCCTCACCTGATAGTGGCTGAAAAGGAATATTAGCCTTATTATTACTATTAGTCTTAAAAATGAGTCCCTTTGACAGAGAGGAAAACTGAGGCACATCACAGTTGAAGGCCAGCGCCCCAGCAGGTGTGTGTAAACACCCCAGCTCCGCATTGCACCTTGGGGGCTGTGTTGGGGGGCAGGGCCAGACTCCGGACGGATGCAGAGATATAAGGGGCCCTGGCTTCACAGCGGGGCCCAGCGAGGCGTGAACTGCATGGGTGGGAGGAGCCTTGTTCCCAGGCTTTCCAGAAGAGAGTGGGTGAGAAGGAAGACCTGAGCAGGGAGCAGCGTGTGCAGAAAGGGCTGTGGAATAACAGGGACCGGAGTGCTCCAGGATGTCTGCACCACCTCAGGAGGACAGAGATCCTCTGTGGAGCTATCTGGGGACTTTTCAATGGAAGCTCTATGAATTTAAAAGAATAACTTGTATTCAGGGTGATGGAGAAGGTTCCTTCATGTGATCAATGGATAGGAACCCAAGGCTTGGGGTCAAGAGCCCACGGTCCCGCTCTCTGCTCTGGCCTTAACTTGCTTCATGACCTTGGGGGTGAATCACTTCATTTGTCTCTGGGCCCTTTTGTTCCCTCTTCTGTGCAAAGAAAATTTAAAATGCATGCTTCAAAGTATTAGTGCAAAAAGAATGAAGGACAGTGTCTTGAGACATATTTCTGAAGCACTATGGAAGTAAATACAGAGGTGCTAGATTATTCTTGAAAACAGACACCAAAAATGGAATGAATGTGCTAAAACCCCCTTTAAATCCAAAATAACCTTTTAAAACGCAAAATCCCAAAGAAACCTTTTAACCTAGGGTCAGAAAAGTGAGCACCAGACCAGACAGGCATCATCCATCAGTGACTGAGCTTGAGCTCTCTGAGACGAGAAAGATCCCAAGGTCAGCACTATGGGAACTTAAATCACAGGACTATATAAAGATGAAGGGGGAAAAATTACAGCTATCATATCTAGGAGATATCAAATTGGATAATAATGGTAATAATACCCTGAAAGTAGGTGTTGTTTTATCTCCATTTCCAGATGGAAAATGAAATCTCAGAGAGATTGAAAATCTGGCCCAAGGTCATTCAGTTGCTAAGCCAGGGTTCCAGCTTGGGTCTGCTGCCTCTCTTGCCTCTACTTTTTCCCACAGCAAGAGAAGTCCATAGCACTCTCCGAAAGCCAGACTTTTTTTTGGGAGGGGGGATGAATAAGCAGCTGGCGATACCAGGGAAATCTCAGACTCTGATGCCATCCAAGCTGGGTCTGGAGAAGCAAGTAGGATTTGAATTCATGGAGATAGGGGAGTGACGGTTATTCCCAGGACAGCAAAGAACTTGAGAAGAGTCAGTGGCTTCGTGAAAGTTCGGACAGTGTAAGGAGAGAGTTGTCATCTCAGGAGACTCCCAGATTCCTGGGAACCAGCCTCCTGGAGGAATACCACCCCACCATCAGTGATGGACAAGACAAGCACCACAAACGGCCCTCCCCTCCTCCAACAGGGAGGTTCAAAGGCCTACCAGGAATACTTTGGCAACAGTCCCTAATGCCTCTGAAGGGGCAATCGAGGGTGTTTTGAAATTGTCCAAAGAAAATGAATTGTAGGAGCGCCTGGGTGGCTCAGTCGGTTGGGCATCTGCCTTCAGCTCAGGCCATGATCCCGGGTCCTGGGATCGAGCCCCACGTCGGGCTCCCTGCTCAGTGGGGAGCCTGCTTCTCCCTCTCCCTCTGCCTGCCTCTCTGCCTACTTGTGCTCTCTCTCTATCTCTCTGTCAAATAAATAAATAAAATCTTGAAAACAAAAAAGAAAGAAAATGAATTGTAATGAAAATCACTAGCCCTGGAGAAGGACAAGTAATTAGGGAAATCCATCTACTCTGGTAGTAATGAACACCCCCACGGGCCCATTGTCATGGACCCCCCGCCAAAAAACCCCTCAGGGACTAGAAGTCTATACCTCTCAGACCATCCCACCCAGTGTAGAGACTGGGGGCAGTTGGCTAAGACAGGTTATCATTTTGTGGAGGCCTGATCCTGATCACCGGGGCGCAACCCCAACAGGGCCCAGCGTGGGAGGTGGGCGCCCCACGGGCCGACGCTAACCTTGTTGCCATTGTTGTACATAGCGACCAGGCAGTAAATGTGGTAGATGTGGCCGCATCTGGACAGCTTGCCCACCAGGTCAGGCTTGACTGTTGGCTGCAGGCCCTTGTAGCCCGAGGGGGCCGTGAGGCGCTCCATGCAGATGGTGCAGTCCTGGGGGAGGGGGTACAGAGCAGAGAAGCTGTCAGCTCTCACCTGGCCCGGGAAGCCAGAGCATCTCCACCGTGACTCTTGCATGGTCAGAAGTCAGGCGAACTGTCCCTCCTACTCTTCTAGAAAACTCACAAACCAAGGTAGAGACAGATGTGCCTTTGGGAATCTAAATATAGCTTTACCTCACTTTACACAACGGAACAATTCTTAAAATAATTGCTGGTGGTGGTCCGTGCTTACCTGGGGCTCACCCCCAAAGCTGTAATCTCCTTCAGGGCTATGGGATGATGCACTGTCCTTTCCTGGTGTTCTCCAGTGACTTGGGGAGGAAATAGACTCTTGCCGATAGACCCTTTAAGCTGAACATTTGCAAAGGAATTGCACCTCAAGTGTACCAGACGGGCTGCTACTTAAATAAGTCTATAAGAGGATTTCTCAACCTTGGTGCTACTTGCATTTGGGGTTGGAGAATTCTTCGCTGAGGGGGCTGTCCTGGGCACGGGTGGGTGTTTGGCATCCTTGGCCTGTGCCCACAAGCATTCCCTCTCCCCTCCAGACATGCAAAATCCCTCTGGCTGAGAACCACCGATCTACATCAAACCCATTGACTCTGGTTTCTCTTCAGATCGCATAAATCTTTCGCCTTTTACATCAAACCCATTGAAAAGTCAGTTCATGATATGATAATGTAGCTTATCCTACTGTTGGTCTTAAATTCAGACTGTTAATGGAAAGGTAGCTTAGAATCAATCAGCCCTTTGCTGAACGGGGTGGGTGGGGGGTCAGGGGGTGTCTGCAGCTCCGGACCACCAACCTCGGAGCCCTGTGTCAGCTCTGACCAGCTCTGTACCAGTTAGCACACAGAAAGCTGCTCCCACTGCATCCTGCAGAAAAATCCGGCAGGGGAAGTGCTGGGGGGTGCAAGCCCTGACCTGCTCCCCCTGCGCTCACCTCATCTGGCGGGTGCCGGACTTTCTGCAGATACTTCTTCAACACTTCTTCAGGGGTTTTACCTGTTGGGGGACAGGATGGTTGGTGGGCCACCAAGACAGACATAAGGGATCAAACAGCCTTGTCAAGCGGGGCATGCCAGAGAGGGGAGTTATCAGCCAGGCTCCAAGCAGGAAAGGGGAGGAATTCATTCTGCAATCGGATTTTAGACTCTGAAAGGGAATCAGCAGATGGAGGAGGAGGTGGGAGGTGTTCGTGCCCATCTTTACCTCCTGCAGTCTTCTCCCTGACAAACGCCCCCTCCCCACCCCATACCTATTTTCAACAAACCCGCTTTTTGCCTGAGATAGGCGGAGTGGGTTTCTCTTCCATATAATCAGAGCCTGGGCAATGCCCAAAGCATGTGGTGAGGCGACAGCTGGAGGAACTGTGTAAACTGTTACACGTTAAAAAAAAAAACAACAAGGGGCGCCTGGGTGGCTCAGTTGGTTAAGCGACTGCCTTCGGCTCAGGTCATGATCCTGGAGTCCCGGGATCGAGTCCCACATCGGGCTCCCTGCTCGGCAGGGAGTCTGCTTCTCCCTCTGACCCTCCTCCCTCTCATGCTCTCTCTATCTCATTCTCTCTCTCAAATAAATAAATAAAATCTTTAAAAACAACAACAACAACAACAAAAACCCATGAGGTAGGCTTATCGCTTTCCTTTTACATCGTGCTAAGTACTGTCTCGATCTATAATGTGGTGTCGGGGTGATGTTATTTCCCTGGGAAAGCAGGAAGCGGTGCCCACAGCTTCGGGATGCTGCTTGTCGGCTGAACCTCCTTCAGGGCCTCCTTCCCGCCTGTGCGCAATCCGGCCACTAAGGGGTCAGAATCTGTGCCTACACACTCGCCCCGAAGGACCCCCCTCAGCTCTGCGGCTGCTCTTTCTGGCTGCTGGTACTGGTTGTTAAATGTTTTGACCATCACCCCAAGCCCCCACCCTGCAACCACGTTTTGAAGTTCCAGTGGGATCGCAC
>NW_027784264.1:0-289 GCF_054177405.1 Leptonychotes weddellii | reverse complement strand
TAATAAACATGTAATAGCAGAAACTTTTTTTGTAGGTCATATTAAATTTTGTTTTTTTAAAAATCACTCCTTCTGCATTTGTTTCCTCTTTATCTAATATAGTCTCCAAATCTCTCTCTTTTAGCATATAGTTCTGATTTTATTGATATCACATAATCACATAAAGATTTTTAATGATAAAAATTATCTTTGTCAATTAGAAACCAATGCCTTCTTTTTTTTTTTAAATTTTTTTATTCTTATGTTAATCCCCATACATTACATCATTAGTTTTAGATGTAGTGTTCCA
>NW_027784263.1:0-289 GCF_054177405.1 Leptonychotes weddellii | reverse complement strand
AAGCTGGGCTAAATTAGAAGATGCAGAGTAAGAAAATGTTATGTCCACACCCATTCATGCAGCAAGGATACGCAGCGAGGATAGAACCCGCAGGTGCTGAGACTGTCCTGGAGCCCTTCGCGCTGGAACCATTTAACACTGCGTGGTGATACGTAAGAAATAACACCACGGGGATGTTTTCACTGGACGTTCAAATTCAGATAATAAATCTCAAGGAACAAATATATTCATGGTGGCAACCTCCCCACATACCCAACAAAGGCCACATTTCAGCAAGCTGCGTCCTGAC
>NW_027784262.1:0-289 GCF_054177405.1 Leptonychotes weddellii | reverse complement strand
ATAGTGAATACTTGAGTCTTGCTCTTAAAAAATTTGTTCTGCTATCTGCCTTTTAATTGGCATATTTAGTCCATTTGTTTCTTTTTTGTCCCCCCCCCTTTTTTTGTTCCTCTATCCTGTTTCCTGCCTTCTCTTAGATTATTCGAATAGTTTTTTTCATACTATTTTAGTTTGACTATTGACTTTTTAGCTATCCTTCTTGCATTATTTTTCTGAAGTTTCTCTAGAGATTAACATATGCATTTTCTTATAAATAATGCTGTATCATTTAATATCAAACGTATAAACT
>NW_027784261.1:0-289 GCF_054177405.1 Leptonychotes weddellii | reverse complement strand
ATGACTTACACACTAAATAGAGATGTATAAGAGGGACAGAAAGATGAAAGAACAAACAAATGAACAAAATTCAATCAGCCTCCCCCACCTAAAAAAAAAAATTGCTTGCTACTTCCATTGCTACTACAAAATAAAGTCTGAATATAAGGAAATATCAAACTTAAGAAGAAAAAGAACAAAGAGAGTAAACTCACAGAATGCAAAACAAAGATATAAGAGCAAAAAAATGAATTGAAGGCAAAAAATAAAATACAGACCATAAACAAAGTAGAAAAATTGTTTTTATAAA
>NW_027784260.1:0-289 GCF_054177405.1 Leptonychotes weddellii | reverse complement strand
CACCCAGGTGCCCTAAGACTTTTTTTTTTAAAAGCAGTTTTAGGTTACAGCAAAGTTGAACAGAAAGTACACAGTTCTCATCCCCCCTGACCGCGCCCCCCACCCACACACAGCCTCCCCACTGTCAACATATTCTACCAGTGGTACATTTGTTACACTTATGAACCTGCACTGATACATTATCATCACCCACAGTCCATAGTTTAGGGTTCACTCTGGGTGTTGTATATTTCATGGGTTTGGACAACTGTAATGACACACATCCATCATTACAGCATCATACAGAATA
>NW_027784259.1:0-289 GCF_054177405.1 Leptonychotes weddellii | reverse complement strand
TTGATCTACCTCCTGGTGAGATCAACATGAGAGGTGTGAATGCTCCATAGTGGACGAGGCTGGTCTCACTTGAGACTCAAGCTATACTTTGTTAGAGGAATCACTGAGACCTCTCTCTTCCGTGCTCTACCTTCTGTCCTCACTGCCACTCCTAATTCAGGAACTTCATTCATGCACAGATTATTAGCCTAGTGATTTTCTTTTTTTTTTTTTATTCTTATGTTAATCCCCATACATTACATCATTAGTTTTAGATGTAGTGTTCCATGATTCATTGTTTGTGCATAAC
>NW_027784258.1:0-289 GCF_054177405.1 Leptonychotes weddellii | reverse complement strand
CCTAGGATTGTCCTTCAACAGTTGCTCAAATTATATTTAAAGGCAGAATTTTAGGGACGTCTGGGTGGCTCAGTGGGTGAAGCGTCTGCTTTCGGCAAAGGTCGTGATCCCAGGGTCCCGGGATGGAGCCCCGCATCGGGCTCCTTGCTCAGTGGGGAGACTGCTTCCCCCTCTCCCTCTGACCTTCCCCCCTGCTCGTTCTCTCCCTCTCTCTCTGGCAAATAAAGGAAATGAAACTTTTTAAGAAAAATAAAGGCAGATTTTAAGAAATAACCTCTGAAAAGCTTAG
>NW_027784257.1:0-289 GCF_054177405.1 Leptonychotes weddellii | reverse complement strand
GTATTTGCCAGAGGTGTCAGGTAGGGAGTGGCAAAATTGGTAAATGTAGTCAAGACAAACAAACTTCCAGTTATAAGAGAAATAAGTCCTGGGGTGTAATGTATAGCATGGTAACTATAGCTAATAATACTGTATTAAATATTTGAAAGTTGCTAAGAGAGTAAATCATAAAAATTGTCATCACAAAAAAATAGTAACTCTGTGGGGATGGATGTTAACTTATTGTAATCATTCTGATTATATATATATTTAAATGTAATGTACTTATTACATCTAAAATTAATACAAT
>NW_027784256.1:0-289 GCF_054177405.1 Leptonychotes weddellii | reverse complement strand
CATATTTTATTTATCCTTTTAATTAATTAATGGCCATCTGAGTTGTTTCCACTTTTGGCTCTTGTGAATAATACTTCTATGAACATCGATGTACAAGATTTTGTGTGGCCCTATGTTTTCCTTTCTGTTGGAGTGGAATTGCTGGGTCCATCGTAATTTTATGTTTAATTTTAAGAAACCATCCAACTATTTCCCAAAGCAGCTGCACCATTTTACAGTCTCATCAGCAATGTATGAGAGTTACAATTTCTTCACATCTTCACCAACCTTGTTATACTCTGGTTTTTTT
>NW_027784255.1:0-289 GCF_054177405.1 Leptonychotes weddellii | reverse complement strand
GTGGACGCAAATCTGCGGTGCCGGGACCGACCGAATCCCAAACCTGCCCACAAAGCCCCTCGCCAGGATGCTCCAGCACAGCCCTCCCCAATCTTCTTTGGGGTTCCTACTGCTCCCACATGGCCCCCAAGTCTGTACGGCTCTGCCATCCGGCCGAGGCCTGGCACAGACCCCACTCCCCAACACCGCTCGGCACTTGGTGCAGCCCTGACCACTGGCCTCCACGCTCAGCGTAATTGTGCATCCCTGTGAGGGTCCCCATGTCCCCACCCGGCCGCCCCTCCCCAGC
>NW_027784254.1:0-3447 GCF_054177405.1 Leptonychotes weddellii | reverse complement strand
GAGCTACCCTATGACCCAGCAATTGCACTCCTGGGTATTTACCCCAAAGACACAGATGTAGTGAAAAGAAGGGCCATATGCACCCCAATGTTCATAGCAGCAATGTCCGCAATAGCCAAACTGTGGAAAGAGCCGAGATGCCCTTCAACAGATGAATGGATAAAGAAGATGTGGTCCATATATACAATGGAATATTACTTAGCCATCAGAAAGGATGAATACCCAACTTTTACATCAACATGGTTGGGAGTGGAGGAGATTATGCTAAGTGAAATAAATCAAGCATAGAAAGTCAATTATCATATGGTTTCAGTTATTTGTGGAACATAAGGAATAGCATGGGGGACATTAGGAAAAGGAAGGGAAAAATGAAGGGGGGGAAATCGGAGGGAGAGATGAACCATGAGAGACTATGGACTCTGAGAAAGGAACAGGGTTTTAGAGGGAGGGGGGTGGGGGGATGGTTTAGCCCGGTGATGGGTATTAAGGAGGGCACGTATTGCATGGAGCACTGGGTGTTATATGAAAACAATGGATCGTGGATCACTACATCAAAAACTAATGATGACTAACATAACATAATAAAATTAAAAATTAAAAAATAAAAAAAAATTGACAGTTCAGAAAACCAGGTGTTTGAATTCTGGAAGGGATCAGAGAATAAAGTCATCAACCACCTTCCTTCCAGTAAAGGGATTCCAGAGATGAGCTGGAAGTATTGTATTTCTCAATCCCTTCCGCTGCCCTGACTAATCACTGTAGGGGATCTGAGTTCAGCACTAGGGCGTTTCAGACAAAAGTTTAGGGTTTCACTTGGGCTGTGGTCCCCAGGCTGCACTCTGATACTCATCAGCATAAACACTGTGGCCCTTTTTTTCTGCACACCTGGAGTCCTCTCTCAGAGGGCAGGTCTCAAGTCTGGGTCAGAAGCCTCGCTGTCTTCTCCGGGAACATAGACTAAGTCCTTCGTGAATTCGGACGACCTAGCTGAGGCCAGTTGCACCCGGGGAAAGGACTCATTCAGGTCGCCTCTCCTTGCCGCCATCTCCCTACGGTGTCGTGCCCATCAGATCTTTTTGGAAGTTTGAAAACCTCCTACTGATACCACTTTCTTTCCTTCAAACCCCGCATGCAATTAGTCAACAGTTTTTGCTATTTATACTTTCCACATAGCTTAGGTTTGTTCACTTCTTTCTATCAGTGTTCTCACCCTAGCTTACAGCGTCCTGTGCCGTCTGACTAGCCCTTCCTGGGAGCCCTGTCCTCATCTTCCCCGTTCTCCCCTCACTGCCCTCCAGCCTGCTGGTCCCCAGTGTCTGGGGTCCAGCCACATGTCCGCCCTCTCCACACTCCTCACTCATTCCCATCTTTCACGTGTCAGCCCGAATCTTTTCTCCAGAGAATCTTCTTCCCCAGCCTCTTATGTGCTAACTCAGCCTTTGGCTTTTTTTTTTTTTTCCTGTACAAAATTGATTTCCAGGGGTGCCTGGGTGGCTCAGTCGGTTAAGTGTCTGACTCTTGATTTCGGCTCAGGACATGATCACAGGGTCGTGAGATCGAGCCCCATGTTGGGCTCCCCGATAGGCCTGGAGCCTGCTTAAGATTCTCTCTCTTCCTCTTACTCTACCCCTCCCCCCCTAAAAAAAAAAGATTTCCACTTGTGATTGGACCCGTATCCCAGTGGGGGCAAGAGGAAAACAATAAAAGCTAAACAAATAAATGCTAATTTCTTCCTAGCACTGATCTTGATCTGAAATTAGCTGAGCATCTGTCTCCTCCATCAGAGAATAAGCTCAACATCTAGACCTGTCCATCCCTCTCAACACTGTGTCCCCAGTTATTAGCACACACCTGGTATATAAACATCTGTTGAGTGAATTAATCAAGGAATTCTGTTGCTCTGCATTCTGATATTCATTATTATATGATATTCATATATTCAGTATCAGAATATATACACACATATATATGAATTGTATGTGCATATATTCTGTTGATCTTCATATATGTGTGTGTGTATATATATGTATAAATATATCTAAGTATATATGTATAAACTGATCACCACACTAAAGTCTTTTGTTAGTTCCATTCGTTTTTAAGTTGTTCTCAGTTTTCTATATATACAATCATATTGCCAGGGGAGGATAAAAGGATAAATTCACCATAGCTTTTCCAATAGCTATACCAATTATTTTCCTATTTCATGTTATTAAATGGACTAGAACAGTGGTTTTCAAAATGTCTGAGGAGGTACCTCTGGCCCCATCATGGGAAGGAGGGCAAACTAGCAGGTCAAGTTCCAGTCCTCCATCCCTGCTTCACAAGTAAGAGCTAAGCTTTTGCTGGTTTTCCTTACTGGAACTCTGCAAAAAAAAAAAAAGTTTACGAAAGGAAACTTTAAACTACGCCTTCACTATTCTTGAGTTCTTTTTTTTTTTTTTAGGCTTTTATTTTTATTTATTTGACAGAGAGAGAGACAGCACAAGCACAAGCAGGGGGAAGGGCAGGCAGAGGGGGAGGGAGAAGCAGGATCCCCGTCGAGCAGGAAGCCCGATGCGGGGCCCGATCCCAGGACCCTGGGACCATGACCTGAGCCTAAGGCAGACGCCCAACCGACTGAGCCACCCAGGCATCCCTATTCTTGAGTTCTTAATTTTGATTAATCCTCAAAGTCCTATAAACATTGAAGATTGGCATTTAGTATTAGGGAGAATTGCTTGGCTTGTATTTCTCTCTAAAATACATATTTTAGACTCTTGTAAGAGCCTTTGTTCTTATGAAAAGTTTGATTTGTCTTTCACGTTCAAGAGCTTTGCCTGGTTATACCTATAGGCATGTGTCCCATTTACTTTCAGTGAACCATTTTTAAACTTTAAACTCAAATATTTATTTAGATCAAAAATTTCTTCTTCTGTTGCTTTTATTTTTGCTTGTGTTCTCTTGTGGTTCCAGTTCCTGCTATGGAATTCCTACTTTGCACAAACTACATCTTTCAGACTCCTAATTTCCTATCTTTTTTCTCCCATTATTTTCAATTATTTATTATTTCCTGTGAGTCTTGAGAAAACTCTCAAGTTTATCTTCAGCTTCCCACTAACCGGACTTTTCTCAGTATAATAGAGGATATTCATTCCTTCATTGGGAGTTGAACATGGCAAATATATTTCTAATTTTCACTCGGGCTTTCCAGACCTCTGATTTTTTCTTGTTCATGCTGTCAACTCTCATTTTGGAGATGAAATATCTTGAGTCTTGAGTCTTATTGGGAAAAAGACTTTAAACCTTTCTAAAATGTTACTCTTTGGAAATAAGTCAAACAGAGAAAGACATGTATCATATGATCTCATTGATATGAGGAATTCTTTTTTTTTTTTTTTAAAGATTTTATTTATTTATTTTGACAGAGAGAGACACAGCGAGAGAGGGAACACAAGCAGGGGGAGT
>NW_027784253.1:0-289 GCF_054177405.1 Leptonychotes weddellii | reverse complement strand
TGTCTCAAATAAATAAATAAAATCTTTAAAAAAAAAAAAAAAAAAAAGAGTTGGCCCCTTAACCGACTGAGCCACCCAGGCTCCCTTAGATATTAATACAAATTTGAATTAGGAGGAAAGTCATAGGCTTAAGAAGTGCTGAAGTTCCAAAGGCAATGACATTGTGATATCTAACTCTGTTTCCTAAATTTTATTGACTCTCTTTATTATTATTCTGTAATGGATTCATCTGTCCTTGAAACATTTAGTTATTCTAAAATAATAAATGCTTGTCAAGTACTAGATCCCA
>NW_027784252.1:0-289 GCF_054177405.1 Leptonychotes weddellii | reverse complement strand
GGGCTCTGGCTGATCCAGCCTGAAGGCACAGCGCTAGGCTAACTCTCCCTGTCAAGCTCTTCCTTTCATGAAGCCCAGGCCAGGCTCCGTCAGCGACATCGTACAGGCATTATTTCGGTTGGTGTGGGCTCGGGGGCTCTGCAGGGTCAGCTGGCACACCAGCTGCTGATCTTCACAGAGCCCCTTGCCTGCTGGGGGAAGCAAATGAGGACCCCAGAGAGGACCGGGCCATTTTCAAGGCTTCTGGTTAAAAAAAACAAAAACAAAACAGTCAGAGCACGGCTCCATC
>NW_027784251.1:0-289 GCF_054177405.1 Leptonychotes weddellii | reverse complement strand
CAATAAAACTCTTATTTACAACAGGGCGGTGAACCAGACTCTACCATAGTTTGCTTCTAGGTTCTTGGAATCCTATCATTTCCCATATTCTTCATGTCCGTAAAATCCAGACACATATGCCAATTCATAATTAAGCTTGAAATAGGACTAGGGGGAGAAGTGTAGCAGATTCCTAAATTTACCCAAAAGTCTCCCCAGAAAAGCTTGAAGAAGCAAAACTTTGACCACCGTGTGGAGCCTGGTTTTGTTAGGCCATTTCTTTTTACTTTATAGTCTTGTCATTGGAAGC
>NW_027784250.1:0-289 GCF_054177405.1 Leptonychotes weddellii | reverse complement strand
CTGCCCCGTCCTCCCCATGCCCCTTCTCACTCTAGGGGGGGCTGCCCACGGGCAGGAAAGCTAGCCCTAATGTTGGCCTTGACCGCTGGGGCCAAATACAAGGTCATGGCCTAGTGTGCACCAGGCAAGATGCTACACTGGGGAGTGGTGGTGCCTCCAGGGCTGGGAAGCAAGCCTCCTGGGATGATAATCTGCTGGGCTAAGGTATTTTCCGCTAGCTTGTTGAATGGAACCCACAGCCTTACAAAAAACACGGCCTTCCACTGAGGGAGTAGGATGAGAACAAATA
>NW_027784249.1:0-289 GCF_054177405.1 Leptonychotes weddellii | reverse complement strand
CCACATCTTTATCCATTCATCAATCGATGGGCACTTGGGCTATTTCCATAATTTGGCTATTGTACATAATCCTGCTATAAACATCAGGGTGCATGTATCCCTTTGAATTGGTATTTTTGTATTCTTTGGATAAATACCTAGTAGTGCAATCGCTGGATCATAGGGTAGTTCTATTTTTAACTTTTTTTTTTTTCTGTCTTCCCAGAGTTGTTTTTTTTTATTCTTATGTTAATCCCCATACATTACATCATTAGTTTTAGATGAAGTGTTCCATGATTCACTGTTTGTG
>NW_027784248.1:0-289 GCF_054177405.1 Leptonychotes weddellii | reverse complement strand
ATGCAGAATTTATAAGACAAGTGAAAGTAATGATTTTTTCTCATTATAAAAACAATTTTTGAAAAAAATTTCTGTATCAAAGTGTAGATTCATATATATTAGTTGATCTCTGAATTGTCCTTTCTTCCATAAGCAACTAAAAAATCAAAGTATACAAAATAGCTATTTTTAGACATTGCACTGTAGTAATATGGGACTATGATACCTGAGAAAAGGAAAACAAAGGTGGTGAACCTTATGATTGGCCCTAGATTACCACCTGGAGGCAGTTGCCAGGCTGCAGTGAAGG
>NW_027784247.1:0-289 GCF_054177405.1 Leptonychotes weddellii | reverse complement strand
TATTAATCCTTACCACGTATAAATGAGACTAGGTCATGTGACCACAGGAGCCTCTAGAGAGGCTGGGAAACTTGGCATTTGTGAAAGCGGGATAGGCTTAAATCTCTGATGCTCGCCAAGTGGGCTAATTTCCCTGAGAACATTGTTGGCCACCTGATCCCAAATCAACATAATGGCTCTGTGAGCCAGGAAGAAAGTCATGAGGGGGGCAGAAATCAGAGGGGGAGACAAATCATGAGAGACTATGGACTCTGAAAAACAAACTGAGGGTTCTAGAGGGGAGGGGGGT
>NW_027784246.1:0-289 GCF_054177405.1 Leptonychotes weddellii | reverse complement strand
CTGGGATCAGAGACTCCACACTCCCATGTACATCCTCCTCGCCAACTTCTCCTTCCTAGAGATCTGGTATGTCACCTCCACTGTCCCCAACATGTTGGCCAACTTCCTCTCTGACACCAAGGTCATCTCCTTCTCTGGGTGCTTTCTCCAGTTCTACTTTTTCTTCTCCTTGGGTTCTACAGAATGCTTTTTCTTGGCTATTATGGCATTTGATCGGTACCTTGCCATCTGCCGGCCTCTACATTATCCAACCATTATGACGGGACGTCTCTGCACCAATCTTGTGGTC
>NW_027784245.1:0-289 GCF_054177405.1 Leptonychotes weddellii | reverse complement strand
GCAACAGGTTATAATCACACCTGGTACTGTTTGTTCAGCTGCTGCTTCTCACAAGCTCTAAGCCCTGCCAGATATTGTCTTCTTTTTGAGGCAGCCTGGAAGGCAGGGCATGGTAAGGAGTCTTCTTGCTGCTTCACAGATAGAGAAGTGAAGGCCCACTGGACTCAGTGATCACGCAGCGACTGGGACCCTGTGGCCCGCCTCCCAGTTGAGCTCCGTCCTTCCTAATGTGCAAGACGGGGAAAGATTTTTCTGTCAGACTCGCTGGGAGCTGGTAACTGAAATGTCT
>NW_027784244.1:0-289 GCF_054177405.1 Leptonychotes weddellii | reverse complement strand
AATTCCTGAGAGGAGACGAAATCCAGGTCTCCTACTCCTCCGCCATCTTGCTCCGCCCCCCTGATGGGACAGATTTGAGAAGAAAAATATGTTATCAGTTATTGGTCAGAACTCAGCCAGGAGACAGAGATTGCACCCATTATTGAACAGAGAGAGTCAAAGAGACTTAAGTACAACAGAAAAGCCTTTTATATTTACCCACATTTTCCTTTCTGGCACTCATCTTTCCTTTGTGTAGATCCAAGTTTTCACCTCTTATCATTTTTCTTCACCCTGAGAAACTTCCTTA
>NW_027784243.1:0-3447 GCF_054177405.1 Leptonychotes weddellii | reverse complement strand
AGATATCTCCATTGTAGAGGTACAATGTTCCTTTTGCAATAAAAAATTAGTCATTTTAAATATGGATATTATAGTCAACAAATTTACTAGTTGTGACAGTTTGCTGTAGTTTCTCTTATGTTTTCTATGTAGACAAATATATTTTCTGCAAACAAGGGCAATTTGTCTTTTCTAATTCTAATTTTCTTCTTTCTGTCCTAATGCATTGGTTCTTAGTGGTAGAGATGTTGGCGGGCATCCTTCCATTGTTCAGATTAATGGGAAAATTATTGTCTATCCACTAAGTATAATGTTTGCATAGGAGCCTATGAGGAAATGGATTTCGGATCATGTTCCTTACACCAACTCAGTTCAGAGCCATACAATTAATAGGGTATTGAATCACAGTCAAGGGGCAGATTATAAGGAATAGGTTTTCCAGAATGCTGAAAAGCTGGAAACAGAGATATTGTTCAGGGACACCTGGGTACTGGCTCTATTTCTTTTCTTGAAGGAAAATATGGCTTTAGTGACCTTGACTAGGGATCAAGAACCAAAGGAGGCCAATGTTTGTAAACATTCCCTTAAATGGAAGTGCATTTACCATGTAAGTATTAATTCTCCTGGATTAGTTAGGTAAACCTTGCCTATTGTGTACAGGGGTTTTTTGTTTGTTTAATTGATTTTTTGTTTGTTTTATTTTGTTTTGTTAACTCTGGCAAAACCCTGTTCTGTGTGGACAGCTCACAAGAAGCTTACCCCCCATTACGGTACCAAAGTCCAGGAAAAACCAGCATCTAAATTTGTTGCAGCTGTCCTGTCCTGTGTTCTGCTCTGCTTTCTGTTTGTTTTTGCATTACTAGCTAATTACATCTAAAATTCAATGTAATCAGCCAGTAGGTATGTGGTACCTTCTTTTCTCTCCTCCCATCCTCTCAATTCCACAATTTAGAAGAAGCACTTCTTTCAATGCAGTTCACATCAGCAGAGAAACCCAAAATGTTGTAACATTCTTAATCAGTTTAAAGAAGTTCTCTTCTAAGGAAACAATCAACAAAACTAAAAGGCAACCTAAAGAATGGGAGAAGATATTTGTAAATGATATATCCAATAAAGGGTTAGTATCCAAAATATATGAAGAACTTATAAAACTCAACTCAATCCAATTAAAAAAATGGGCAGAAGACATGAACAGACATTTATCCAAAGAAGACATACAGATGGCCAACAGACACATGAAAAGATGCTCATCATCACTTATCATCAGGGAAAGGCAAATCAAAACTACAATGAGATATCACCTCACACTTGTCAGAATGGTTAACATCAACAACACAAGAAACAACAGGTGCTGGCAAGGTTCTGGAGAGAGGGGAGCCCTCTTGCACTGTTGGTGGGAATGCAAAATGGTATAGCCACTCTGGAAAACAGTATGGAGGTTGCTCAAAAAGTTAAAAATAGGACTACCCTACGATCCAGCATTTGCACTACTGGGTATTTACCCAAAGAATACAAAAACACTAATTCAAAAGGATACATGCACCCTATGTTTATAGGAACATTATTTACAAAAGCCAAGATAGGAAGCAACCCAAGTACCCATTGATTGATAAATGGATAAAGATGGGGTATATGTATACGATGAAATATTATTCAGCCATAAAAAGAATGAAATCTTGCCATTTGCAACAACATGGATGGAGCTAGAGAGTATAATGCTAAGTGAAATAAGTCAGTCAGGAAAAGACAAATACCATATGATTTCACTCATATGTGGAATTTAAGAAACAAAACAAACAAGCAAAGGGGAGAGAGAGACACACACACACACAAACCAAGAAACAGACTCTTAACTATAGAGAACAAACTGATGATTACCAGAGGAGGGGGGGTGAGGGGGATGGGTGAAATAGGTGATAGAGATTAACAGTGCATTTGTGATGAGCACCGGGTATTGTATGGAACTACTGAATCACTATATTGTACATCTGAAACTAATATAACACTGTATGTTAACTAACTGGAATTAAAATAAAAACTAAAAAAAAGAAATTCCCTTTTAATTCTAGTATACTAAGAGCTTTCATCATGAATGAGCACTGATTTTATTAAATGCCTTTTGGGCATTTATCAAGAGGAGCGTATTTTTCCTTCCTTAATTATGTTAATGTGAAAAATTATATTAATTGATTCCCTAATTAGCTTTGTTATGTGAAAACAAATCCTCTTAGATTATAAAGTGTAATTACATATTTATATACAACACATTGCTTTCCAATTTGTTGAATTTTTATTAGTAATTTTACAACTATGCTCATAAATAAAATCTAAAATGATCATTTCCTGCTCTCCTTGCCCAATTTTGGTATGAAAGTTCTATCAGACTCAGAAAATGAGTAGGATTACTTTTCTTTCTTTTCTGTTCTCGGAATAGTTCGAATAAGATAAGGAAAGCTCCTCGTTTCAAGAGCAGAAACTGTTCCTCTTTTATGATGTTATATTCCCGATTATGCTGAGCCTTGTGCTTTGCCTGTCACAGTTTATGGAATTGTAGAATTGAATTCAATCACTGAGAGAAGCAGCAGGAGGAAACTGAATAACTTTCTAGCTGTTTTAAGCTATTCTCAGGCCTTCCCACTGCAGTTTGCTAACTGAAGTTCCTAAGGTCTCAAAACAGGAGACTGACCATAATTAAAAGTTGGGAAATGCTTTCCGAAGCCGAATACCAATTGGCCAGTTTGTGATTACATATATTTCTACTCACCCATGTTTGTGAAAGTCATAAATTATCTGCAAATCCTATTGTTATATGACTATAATAGTCAAATGTGCTAACTGGTGGTGCTAGGACATTGTCATTGAAAAATCATTAATTTGCATTTCCCCTTTCACCTCTGAGCCACACCAAAAGAGTCTCCGGACAGTCCATTTGGTTCAGAACATGAGTGTCCTTGAGTTTTAAACGTAATGAGTCCTGTACAGTTTTGTTTGTGTATCCTCTAAATTAGGGTTTACAAGCTAAAGGATGGCTGTGTGGCAACAATAAAAACAAACACACACTTTCCAACCAGAGCCCGGCGGAATGGCTCCCGCGAAGAAGGGTGGCGAGAAGAAGAAGGGCCGTTCTGCCATCAACGAGGTAGTGACCAGAGAATACACCACCAACATTCACAAGCGCATCCATGGAGTGGGTTTCAAGAAGCGTGCCCCTCGGGCACTCAAAGAGATCCGAAAATTTGCCATGAAGGAGATGGGAACTCCAGATGTGTGCATTGACACCAGGCTCAACAAAGCTGTCTGGGCCAAAGGAATAAGGAATGTTCCATACCGTATCCGTGTGCGGTTGTCCAGAAAACGTAACGAGGATGAAGATTCACCAAACAAGCTCTACACACTGGTTACCTATGTACCTGTCACCACTTTCAAAAATCTGCAGACAGTTAATGTGGATGAGAACTAACCGCTGAT
>NW_027784242.1:0-289 GCF_054177405.1 Leptonychotes weddellii | reverse complement strand
TACATGGGGCGCCTGGGTGGCTCAGTTGGTTAAGCGACTGCCTTCGGCTCAGGTCATGATCCTGGAGTCCCGGGATCGAGTCCCGCATCAGGCTCCCTGCTCAGCGGGGAGTCTGCTTCTCCCTCTGACCCTCCTCCCTCTCGTGCTCTCTGTCTCTCATTCTCTCTCAAATAAATAAATAAAATCTTTAAAAAAAAAAAATATATATATATATGTACATGTAGAAAATAATACATTAATGCTTCCCATTACTATTTACGGGCATGTTACGGTTTATGATGCATTTTTC
>NW_027784241.1:0-289 GCF_054177405.1 Leptonychotes weddellii | reverse complement strand
CTATTTGGGGTCTTATCTGGTTCCATGCAAATTTTAATATTATTTGTTGTGGTTTTGTGGCCCATTTTTAAATTGGGCTGTTCATTTTCTTATTGTTGACTTTTAAGAGTTCTTTGTATATTTTGCATAAGAGTCCTTCATCAGGTATATCTTTTGCAAATATTTTCTCCCAGTCTGTGGCTTGCCTTCTCATTCTTTTTTGATCATTTTTTTTTAAATTTTATTTTATTATGTTATGTTAATCACCATACATTACATCATTAGTTTTTGATATAGTGTTCCATGATTC
>NW_027784240.1:0-289 GCF_054177405.1 Leptonychotes weddellii | reverse complement strand
CTTTAATAGGCCTGGCGGGCATAGCTGTTCTGCAGCTCGCAGCAGAACTTGATGATCATAATGAGGACCCTGAGTCACCAAGAAAAAGTTGTCGTGGATCCCATATGCTATTTAAAGCAGCAGAAACATGTGTGGTTCATATTAGAGATGTTTATATTCTCCAAATGGTTGACATATAAACAAAGCTCTGGATCTTCAGAGAGAAGCTAGAAAATTCTCTTGTGTAGGATCCCTGATGCCAGTTAACGCAGGTGCTGCTCTATTTGCTGAGTGGAGGGAGGCCGGGCAG
>NW_027784239.1:0-289 GCF_054177405.1 Leptonychotes weddellii | reverse complement strand
TATGATATTAAATCCTTCCATTCTTGAATTTGGTATATCTCTCCACTTAAGGTCTTCCATGCCCTTTGATCAAGTTTTATAATTTTCTCAGAAAGGTCTTGTATGTCTTTGGTTGGATTTCTTTCTAATTGCCTCATTGTTACTTCCTGGTTATTAGGATGAGATCTTTTTCTCCCATTATATTTTCTTTTTTTTTTTTTATTCTTATGTTAATCCCCATACATTACATCATTAGTTCTAGATGAAGTGTTCCATGATTCATTGTTTGTGCATAACACCCAGTGCTCCA
>NW_027784238.1:0-289 GCF_054177405.1 Leptonychotes weddellii | reverse complement strand
TGTCCTCCTCAGCCCCAAGAAGCCACAGGCACACATGCATGGTAGAAGTGGGGGTTCAGTCTTTGGTTTTAGGACAAGGCCATTTCTATGCTGAAATAACCACCCCTTAAAGGCAGGCTTGAAATAGTAATTTTATCCTATGTATCAGGCCCTCCTTGCCTGGAGGTCGGTGGTGAAACAAAATCAAGGACTCTCAGCTCACCACTTACAGGAGACAAATGTGTCTGAATTCTCAAAGTGGAGAGCTTTGGTCACTGTGTCCCTTTCTCCACAATGGAGGTGCTGAGCC
>NW_027784237.1:0-289 GCF_054177405.1 Leptonychotes weddellii | reverse complement strand
TCCTCCCACCAGAAGTCTGCAGGGTTCATAGGAATGAAAAACTTACCCATTTCAATGCTTAACTCAGAAGCAGACTTCTCTTCCCATCCAACTTAATACAATACTCTGTAAGATCCGATTTTATCTCCTAATAACCCTCAGCGTTCTTGGAGTCGGAAAACAAAGGATATTGAAAAAGCAGAGTTTAGGCAGGAAGGCCAAGAGTAAACTGAAAATCCTTGTAGGTGAGAAGCGGACCCCACTGACAGCAAGGAGGGCTGGGTCACAGAGAAACAAAGAACAATGACTG
>NW_027784236.1:0-289 GCF_054177405.1 Leptonychotes weddellii | reverse complement strand
ATATTGCATTAAAGACATACAATAAAGTAGGGTTGATACAATTGGTAATGTTTCATAAACGACAAAAGTGTTACAAGGACGGGCAGAACAGCACAGGTCCAAACGCTAGAGTAGGTGGGTCTCTGGAGAGTTACAGGTCTTTTTGGGCCAAGTGAGGTGGCTCTGAAAAGAGCCTTTGGTTTGCGAGGTGGTCAGGCGGTCCGGAAGCAGCCCATTGGCGGAGCCCATGACGGCCTTGCTGGCCTCGGACACGGCGTGCTTGCCCATCTCCCCGGGCAGCAGCAGGCGC
>NW_027784235.1:0-289 GCF_054177405.1 Leptonychotes weddellii | reverse complement strand
CACTTCATCTAAAACTAATGATGTAATGTATGGGGATTAACATAAGAATAAAAAAATAAATAAAAATAAAACAGAAACAAACAAACAAACAAAAAGATGTGGAAGAAACTTAAATGCATATTGCAGAGTGAAAGAAGCCAATCTGGAAAGACTACAACTGTATGGTTCCAGTTACATGACATTCTAGAAATTATGGAAAAAATTAAAAGATCATTGGTTGCCAGGAGTTAGGGGGCAAGGGTGAGATGAATAGACAGAGCACAGATTTTTTTAGGACAGTGAAACTATT
>NW_027784234.1:0-289 GCF_054177405.1 Leptonychotes weddellii | reverse complement strand
AAAAAAAAAAATACACATTTAATTCTGGGGATCTAGTGTACAGCATTGTGATTATAGTTAACAGTACTGTATTGTATCCTCAAATTGCTAAGAGAGTAGATCTTAAATATTGTCAGCACAAAAAGAAAATGGTAAATATGTAATGTGATAGAGGTGTTAGCTAATGCTGTGGTGATAATCATATTGCAATATAAGTATCAAATTGTCATATTGTATACCTTAAACTTACACAATATTATATGTCAATTATATCTCAGTAAAGCTGGAAAGAATACACAGTTAAAAAGCT
>NW_027784233.1:0-289 GCF_054177405.1 Leptonychotes weddellii | reverse complement strand
TATTATTTGTTTCAGAGGTACAGGTCTGTGATTCAACAGTCTTACACAATTCACAGCACTCACCATAGCACATACCCTCCCCAGTGTCTGTCACCCAGCCACCCATCCCTCCCTCTTCAATTTCTTTCATAAGTGTTCTATAGTTTTCAGAGTATAGGTCATTAACATCTTTGGTTGGGTTTATTCTTAGGTATCATGGTTTTTGGTGCAATTGTAAATGGGATTGATTCTTTAGTTTCTCTTTCTGCTGCTTCATTATTGGTGTAGAGAAATGCAACAGATTTCTGTA
>NW_027784232.1:0-3447 GCF_054177405.1 Leptonychotes weddellii | reverse complement strand
TTTTTTTTTTTTCATTAAAATTTAAAACCTTCTTTAAGTTCATGTGAAATTTTAAAGGCCATGGATAGCCCAGACACTAGTTATAGAGCCTAAGGAGAAAATATATGACCTATAAAGGTTTAAGACACAAATTTAATCTATAAAATTCAAGACTTTTGATGTTGGACCAGGGATAGGCAAATAGATTAATACAATAAAATAGAAAGTTCAGAAACAGAGCTTAAACATTCTGGGAAATGTGTATATGACACAAGTATCATTATAATTAAATGCAAGCAGGAAAGTCTTAGAAGATACTCATATCCGAAGACCGAGAAAAATCCCTGATACCAATATATCCTAGAAAAACTTTGTTATACTTGTATAATGAAAGGAGTACAGTGTTACTCATTTCAACTTTATTTGTGATAGAAAAGAAAACAAATGAAATAGACTTCAAGATTGGAAACTATAAATCAGTTATGAAATATTTATACAATGGAACATCATACAGCAACAAAGTGAATACACATGATTTATATTTACCAAAATGGATAAATGTTAAAAGCAATTTTGTGTAAAAAAAAAATTGCAAACATATATTATGACAATGAGTTTTGTTATATACACAAAAAATATTTTATCGTTTTTTGTACATGCATGCATGTACATATATGTATGCAGATATGTGCATAGATGGACATGAGCACAAGCAATAAATAATAAAAAACAGATGCAGTAATATTTAGCTTTGAAGAGGAAAGAAAAATGTGAGACTGAGGAGGAATTACAAATATAGCTTCAACTCTATTGATCAAGAATTATTAAAAAGATCTCCAAATTTGTTCTCTAACATTTTTTCATTGGACTGGAGTTGGTGGAAATAATCCATATATTATGTACTACACTAACAGCTCTTTTATGAAGAAGCTTCACTCTCTAGTTTCATCAAATACCCCATGATTTTTTTTGCCTTTCCTGTACGTGGTGGAGGATGGAAGACTAATGCTAGCAAAACCATTTCATACTGTTTAAGCATATCCTGCCTAGGTGGTTTGGCAGCTTACTTAGAATGTGGGGGTATTTGGATTTATAGTTTAGTCTTGACCTTTTTATTTTAAACTATCTCTGAGATAGAATTACATTTTGACATGTTTCACTAATGGTCTCTTCCTCTACATATTTCTCCCCTCAAGCCTGCAGATTCCTCATGTAATTAACCTGTGAAAATATAATTCAACCCATGATCTTACTTTGCTTCGAAAATCATTACTATTTTCCCTTGCTGTCTGAATAGGTAGAGATTCTTCAATCTCCTTTCAAAAGCTTGTGTAGCTAACTGTATTTCTGACTTTCCCACCATCCTCATTTCCATAACAAAGGGAAAGAAATGGATTTCTTATCCAGTGTTGCTTTTCTTCAGTAGTAGAATGAGGGACTGGTAGGAGAGGGCCTTGTTATGAACCTAGAATTTTGTCATTTTCCATATCTGATCATCGAAATTTTAGGGTTTTATTCATTTTTTTTTAAGATTTCATATCCTCTAAAAGATTTGTCTTTCATCCCTTGGGGAAACAATTTATTAAAAAAAAAAAATCAGGGCGCCTGGGTGGCTCAGTTGGTTAAGCGACTGCCTTCGGCTCAGGTCATGATCCTGCAGTCCCGGGATCGAGTCCCGCATCGGGCTCCCTGCTTTGCAGGGAGTCTGCTTCTCCCTCTGACCCTCCCCCCTCTCATGTGCTCTCTCTCTCTCATTCTCTCTGTCTCAAATAAATAAAATCTTTAAAAAAAAAAAATCAGTGTCCATTATGTGCTAGGTATTCTTCTAACCAGTGAGAAAAATAAAGGAATTTTTAAAAATCATACAAAAAGAACAATGAGCAAAATTTTAAAAAATATCATTTCTTCCTGGTCTTATATTGTGTAGAATATAAGCTTATTCCAGTTTCTCCTACCACCAATCTCCTTTCTAATCTATATCCAACTTTATCCAAGTTAGTGCTAATTTCCTTAAAATATACATATTCTCTGTATTGTTATGTTAACTTCTCCATAGTCTTGACTCAGTTGTCCTTATTTTAGTTGTAACACACACCACAAGCAGAGCACATAACAGGGGCTCAATGCACTTCTTGATTTGACTTCATTCAATGATACATATTTGGTGTCATACTATATGACAACTGATTCTAGAGTAGAAATTGGATCTGAACAAATGTAAAATGAAAGATGAGAGAAGCAGGTGTTATACATGAATTAAAGATCCTTTTTTGGTGTTTGATATACAATATTAGTTCCTAATGTGGCAAGAAAGAAGAGGTCTGCATAGGCATTAAATGACTCGATGGTCCTGGATTCTGAACAGTTAAAATAATGTGTTGTCCGGTTGCTAACACAATAGCAGGGGACTGACAGGGAGAAAATGTGAAACAGCTGTTGTTATATTCTAGGAAGTCTTAAATAATCCTGAACAGTGATTTTTAAAAAGATTATTTAAAGATTTAGGGAGAGAATCAGGTTTTAATTACCTCAAAGAGTAGGGATAGAAGAAACAAGGAAACCATAACCATAATGAGTTAGTGTAAGAATGTAGAGAAAAGTGATGTGGATAAAAATGACATTTATGTTTGAAACTATTTATATAGAGTGCAAAATGCTTTTACCTTTTCATATTCTATTTTTATAGCAATGCTTTGAAACAAGAACATGATTAAAGTTTTCACTGGATTCTTTATAACTCCAACCCAGTTCCCATTGCATTACATTAAAACTATTTGCAGTTTTGATAGAAATTGCTATTGTGACACAAGATATGTTCTAGGATCATTGGGGAATTTTATTTCTATCTACTTGCCTAGTTTTCATATAAAATCTATTAATTTGACATAGTTATTTATGTAATATCTATGGTAATATGTTCTTCTAAAATTTTCTAGCTTATTTTGTGTTATTATTGATCCTTTCATCAACAAAGAACTGTGAAAGGGAATGATATGATCATATTGGTAGAAACAAGATTGGGACAACAATGTATAGAATGGAGAAGGATGGACAAAAGGAACATATAGGAAAAACCCACAAACAGAAAGAATAGTTAGAGGCTGTGGAATTAATCTGGTGAGAGGTGACTGTCTTGTAAGATGAGTGTCAAGGGATTCAAGGAAATTGGAGAGGACTTCCCTCATTGGATGCAGGGATGAAAGGGAGAGGATAATTACAACTGAAATTAGATTTCTGGCTTTAGACACTGGCTAGTACACAATGTCCTTTACCATTAACACCAGAAAAGGAAGAGATTCTGGGGTAAATGAGGTAATAAGTTGGGGTGCCTGGGTGGCTCAGTCAGTTAAGCATCTTACTCCTGATTTTGGCCCATGTGTTGATTTCAGGGTCATGAGATGAAGCCCCACATCAGGCACTGTGCTTGACGGGGAGGCGCTTGAGATTCTCTCTCCTTCTCCCTCTGCC
>NW_027784231.1:0-289 GCF_054177405.1 Leptonychotes weddellii | reverse complement strand
TCTCTCTCTCTGTCAAACAAATAAATAAAATTGTTAAAAAGAGAAAAAGTTTCAGTTTTTTAGATGTGGGCGTCTGGAAGCCTGAACATTGATCATTAAGGGAAAACTAGATGCTGGGTAATATGATTTTAACTGTTTTTTGGCTGATGTCAAGGAAGATGGCTGAACCGTCCAATTATTAGCTTGGTACTTCTGTGAAAGCAGAATGTTGAGCTGGGAATGATGTGTCCACTTGGATGGCAGACACTTTTGCCATTGTTGTCATTGTTGATATGGTGGTGTTCAGAAG
>NW_027784230.1:0-289 GCF_054177405.1 Leptonychotes weddellii | reverse complement strand
GGGGACTTAAGACAACAGAACTTTATTCTCTCACAGCTCTGGAGGCCAGGAGTCCGATGGCAAGGTGTTGGATCTTCCCAGCGGCTGGTGGGGACAATCTGTCCCCTGCCCCTCTCCTGGCCTCTGGTGCCTGGGCAATCCTGGGAGTGACTGTCAGACCCACAGGACGTCCGACCTCCCTAACACGGTCATTGATCACTGCGTTGGCATTATGAACATGAAGCAGAAGTGCGTCACATATGAACTTCTGAGACCAGATGAGCTGGACAAGAGGAGCTGGGACTGGCCG
>NW_027784229.1:0-289 GCF_054177405.1 Leptonychotes weddellii | reverse complement strand
ACAGCACTCACCATAGCACATACCCTCCCCAATGTCCACACCCCAGCCACCTCATCCCTCCTACCCTCCTCCACTCTAGCAACCCTCAGTTTGTTTCCCGAGATTGAGCCTCTTATGGTTTGTCTCCCTGTCTGGTTTAATCTTGTTTCATTTTTCCCTCCCTTCCCCTATGATCCTCTGTCTTTTTTTAATTTTTTTTTTAAAGATTTTATTTATTTATTGACAGAGAGAGAGACAGCAAGAGAGGGAACACAAGCAGGAGGAGAGGAAGAGGCAGGCTTCCCACTGA
>NW_027784228.1:0-289 GCF_054177405.1 Leptonychotes weddellii | reverse complement strand
TGGAGCACGGGGTGTTGTGCACGAACAATGAATCATGGAACACTTCATCTAGAACTAATGATGTAATGTATGGGGATTAACATAAGAATAAAAAAAAAAAAAAAAGAACATTTACTTTATACTTACAATGTCTTATGCCCCATTTTAATAATTTATGTGTACTCATACTCACAAAATGATGTGTCTATGTATAACATATATATAATGTCTAAATTTAATGTCAATGCTATGCAATTTTTTTTTTATATTCTCTATATGTTCTTTTTAGGAATGATGACAGTTGAATATA
>NW_027784227.1:0-289 GCF_054177405.1 Leptonychotes weddellii | reverse complement strand
ATTTTTTCGACAATTTCTGTTTTGTGAATAAATATATTTTTTCTTTGTGGATGGATGGAGTTGGAATTATTATGAAACTGCTAGCAGTGACTTCAGTGTGAAGGATGCCAGCTGAACCCTGAAAGGTTAATACCGAACTTCAGAGTGGTCACAAAAGGAAAGTTATTTGGACAGTAAGAGGGTTCCCCTTTCCCCTCCTACACTGTTGGTGGGAATGCAAGCTGGTGCAGCCACTCTGGAAAACAGTATGGAGGTTCCTCAAAAAGTTGAAAATAGAGCTACCATATGA
>NW_027784226.1:0-289 GCF_054177405.1 Leptonychotes weddellii | reverse complement strand
TCTGTCTTGCAGTGCAATGATATTAGAGCAGTGATTGAAAATCTTTGTCTTGTGTCTACCTACAACTGGAATTTTTCCAGTGCTTTTCCATTAAGCATTTTGCTTTGGGATTCATCATGATACAGCCTTTAAAAAATATATATATCTATTCCTATATTTAAGAGCTTTTTAAAAAAGAAAGGAAGGTGATTTTTTTTTTAAAGATTTTATTTATTTATCTGACAGATAGAGAGACAGCGAGAGAGGAAACACAAGCAGGAGGAGTGGGAGAGGGAGAAGCAGGCTTCCC
>NW_027784225.1:0-289 GCF_054177405.1 Leptonychotes weddellii | reverse complement strand
ACTCTGCAGCTTGCTCACTCTTCACCAACCATGGACCTGTTGGAGACTCTGGAACAAACTAGGTATGCTTCTGCCTCAGGGCCTTTGCATTTACTGTTCCTTCCACTTGGGAAGTTCTTTCCCAGATACCAGCATGGTTCCCTCTTGAAGGCCTTCACTCAAAAATTACCTTCTTCACCAATCCTTTTATTTTTTTTTATTTTTTTATTTTTTTTAAATTTTTTTTATTTGACAGAGAGAGAGACAGCGAGAGAGGGAACACAAGCCGGGGGAGTGGGAGAGGGAGAAG
>NW_027784224.1:0-289 GCF_054177405.1 Leptonychotes weddellii | reverse complement strand
AAGTCAGCGAAGGGGAGAGGCGATGGGGCAGGACCAGGATACCTCATTGTCCCCGCGGTCTTTCCGGGGCTCGCGGATGGCGTGGGCTGTCACCGGCATCACGGAAACCCATTTCAGCGGACGGCTTGTCCGGAGAGCAAGTGTTCCCGTGGGGCACAGGTGACAGGTGTCCTGTCACCTCTGCTAGTGACTGTCCAGCTACCCCCCCCCCCCCAGCTTTATTGAGAACTAAGTCTTGACCCACTTTGCCTGTTGGATTACAACTTTTCCCTCCTGGGCATCCGGTTGT
>NW_027784223.1:0-289 GCF_054177405.1 Leptonychotes weddellii | reverse complement strand
AAAATATTCTGAGAAAGGCGGCAAAACTGTAAGTGCTGAAAAAAAGCTTGGCAGGGGCTGAGGGTAGCAAGAAGAGTTGACTGACTACAAAGGAATAAGGGAATTTGGGGGGATGATGGAAATGTTCTATATCCTTCCTGACTGTGGTGGTGGTTACAAGACTGGACACATTTGTCAAAACTCCCTGAATTGGGGGTGAGGAGCAAGATGGTGGAGGAGTAGGAGACCTGGATTTCGTCTGGTCCCAGGAATTCAGCTAGACAGGGATCAAACCATTCTGAACACCTAC
>NW_027784222.1:0-289 GCF_054177405.1 Leptonychotes weddellii | reverse complement strand
AGTGGAATTATGAGTTCAGTAGTATTCTATGAAAGGTCAGTTGTTAAAAAGGCAGAGTCTGACATTCTGTGAGAAAGGTGCCTTCATTAATCATCCTGATAGGAGAAGACGGGGCGTTCTTGACCAATCCCAGTGAACCTTGCAGTGTGCAGTCTCAGGGCTGAATGTGCACATCTTTATACAAGGATTACTTAAATAGATGTTGAGATAATGTAAGGGATTTATCTTTGCAGTTTGAAGATGTGTGTATAATACGAAAAATCTTACGAAGCATGCTTTACTATTTTGA